>NC_057813.1:112297947-112575590 GCF_018294505.1 Triticum aestivum
CCTCATCACCATGGAAACGGTTGTCGTGGACGGACTTGTAGTTGGACGAAGTTGAAGACATGGCGCAATTCAAGTAGTCCAAGGTGTCGCCGGAGTGATAGACATGCAAAAAGAGCAAACACAAGCAACACTCGGAAATACAATGGTTAGTGCACACAAAATGTCCATCATGTAAGAATGAGTCTGTGCGGCAAGATTGGTCGTGACAAAGCGCATGAAGCTTATCAAGATGATCTAGAATGAGATGCAAAGCATTCATGGGAGGAAATGCAATCATTGTGCACACAAATGTGTTGTAAATATGATCAATGCAACCACGGCGCAAAATGATGTCATAGTGAGTTGGTTTATCAATAGCATGAATATGGCAATGGATGCTCAACATGTGTATGTTATCATGCAATTGATGGTGGACAATATGATCATTATGTATGAATATGCCATCAAGGAAGATCACAACAAATTTGCTAAGGAAATGCACAAGCTCATATATCATTGATGACATGGGAATACAAGATGCAACAAGGCAATCATAATGTGAGTCAATCCATGCATAGGGTGCAAACTTGTGGTGAGTATGATAAGTCCATCGAGCATGACATGTATGAGCACAATCAACAAATATGGAGGTGTTGGTGTACCAAAGCTCGATCTCGAGGCATGAGTGGAAGACCGAAGGTGCATCCAATAAGTGCGATCGCTCCTCAATGTGAAGGTCCATCTAGCCAATCTCCAATGTCGCTCCTCCATTCACGAGATGTATCATGTAGACAACAAGAAGGAAACAACAATGAAAGAGTGACCCATCAAATATGTAAACTTGAGGATGGCTCAAAGGGAAGGAGTTCACCTTCTGAATGTGCCCGAAGATGTTAGAGTTGTACATCATGTATGCCTTCACATAACCAATATGTCTCATGACGGTAATGCCTTGTGAATCCTTCAAAATGAAAGAACAGGACAAACACTCGGAAAAACGAATGAGGTTAGCGGAAGTGCAAAACCTATCATTCGTGTGGTAAGATACCCAACAAGTGTATGCATCATGCTCATCATAAGAAAGTACAAGGGAGCATTTCATAGTATGGAGGCATAAGATGCAAGAACAACCAAATACAATAGGCTCAATCAAACAAGCATGCATCACAAGTAAAGTGTCAAAGTCTCCAAGATTAATAAGCATAGTATGGTTGCACTCAATACAAGTGGATATGAAAGAGGCAACTAATGGACACAAGAGACAATGATCAATATATATCACGTGAGAGGCATGAGCATATATGTCATCAACCCAAGAAAGCGAGTAAGAGTGGAACATGGGTGATGCAACCAAGCAAGCAATCATAGCAATCAAGTCAAGCAAGCTAGTAGTGCGAAGATGCAACATACTAGGAGGAATCATGGCAAGCATGTCATTGGTGCAAATAGTGTGCATGAATAATTCACCTGACATATCACAAGCATGAAAGCAAGATGTGAGGAAAATAGCATGAATGTATTGGTGAGAAGCCATATGTAAATAGCAATGGGTCATCATGACTCTCCCAACACAACAAGCATCGATAGAATGGCGCACATGATAAACATGGCAATAGCAACAAGGATCTCCACCAAGCATGCAAATACACATAGGAGTATCATAATGGTGCATCATGGGTAAATGCAAGCAAGGGTCACAATTGCATGCCAAAGGCATAGAAGCAAGTATAACATGCAAAGTGAACACGGTAAAATGAGCATAAGGGGACAAATGGTAAATAGCCCATAGCTGTGTGAGAGCCAAGTAGAAGGGATGCACGTAGTCCTTGCACGAAGGGAATGGTGGTAAGGATAGTCCACGGGATCCCAAGTCGTCGTTGCTCTCAAGAGCTCATTTCGTCAACTCATGGGATTGTGAGGTTGACGAGTGTTCATAAGTACCTACACAAAACAAAGACAAAGAGAAAATTGTGTGTGCATGGTATATGTACACATCATCCATCATGATGCGCACATGCATGTGGTGGTTAGCACTAAATAGCCAATGCTCAAATAGATGGGATGCGTGATATAGAAACATGTCATCCATCATGAGAGGTTTGTTATGATGTATGTCATAATGGAGACTCAAAGGATGTAATTCATCATGAGAAATATCTAGAGCATTGTTATTCATGGAATGCATATGGTGTACACTATCATGGGAATCATGCAAAGTATGAAATGCATCAAGATCTCCTAATATGTATGAGGAAACTATGGTGGTCTCCTCATGAGCATGAGTAGCAACATCACATGGAGAATATTGAGAACATCCAAAACAATGCATATTTGGGACAATGTGATCATGGAATGGCATAGTAGATGAAATGCGCAAATCATGTAAAGGAAGCATGGCAATATCATCACATGAAAAACAAAAGCCAATGACCATCATCTCGTCATCTATGCCATAAGTGCAAATGGGATTGATTTTAATGGGGCATGCATAGTTACTATGTTGAGATTGAAATGATGTAATATGGGATATCTCACTCATAGCATATGACAAGTTCAATGGATTGTCAAACATGATGTGACCAAAGGAATTTTCACATGATATGCTATGGAGCATAGCATCACAACTAGGAAACTCAACATGCTCATCATCATATTCATCATAAATATGTAAGTTAAGGCATGAAGAAGTTTCAGTAGCATGAAGCATGGTAATAGGTGGGTCAACATCATGGGAGCAATTGATGTCAAGAGAGTCCACTAGTGGGACAAGAGAAGCACCGTCACCTATGTTACCTTCGGAGTGTCGCTCATGTGTTGTAGGTGAGGTGTTGAAGATCCACTCGTTGTCATCTTCCTCTTGACGGAACCATGTGGTGGGTGCATCATCGTCCACCATGGCCATCAATTTTCCCATTGGAGGGATGGACTCGTCGAGGGTAGGCATGTCGTCATGTAGGAGACCTAGCACCAAAGAAGAAAACACACTAGGAGTAGAGGTTAAGTTGTTAGAAATCATAGTGGCCTCACATGCCATGTCAACTACCTCACTCACTAAGTGTTGTGGCTCACTCACTTCCTCAAGAATGCTCTCACTCATATGGTTAGTGTAGTCGCTCAAATGGTGCTCAACCTCGCATAGGATGTGTGGCATGCTCTCATGTGTGGGGCTAGTGGTGGTCACACTCATCCTCTCATAGGAAATGCTCTCAATGTCATGTATAGTGGTCACTCATGTCACTCATATGGTGGTGGCTCTCCTCACATGGCACTTGGGGCATCTCTTCATATGTGGGTGTCGGAGAGGTGTAGGGGCAAATGTCTCCATGCGCGGTCGCGTAGCTTGACTCGGAGTATGAGTCCAATATGGGCATCGACCTCATCTTGTTGAAGAGGTTCGCGCTCGTCGTCGTAGTCGAAGGGGATGGCCCTTGCTCGATCGTCTTGTCACTGTCTTGGTGTTGGAGGTACATATGATGTGGCACCTCGTAGCTCGTCTCCATGACCGAAGGGAATTTCCCATGCTCGGCCATCTTCCTTGAGGGGCTTCCGAAGATGGAAGTGTCGCCCTCGCTAGTAGGTGGTCGCCTTGGACTTGATGAAGTCGATGTAGGCATACACGTGGGAAGTAGGCGAAGATGCCGTACGTCCAAAGGCGGAGATGCCTTGATAGCACTTGGCGAAGATGCCGAAGTGGTGGTGGTAGTCGTAGCGCCGTCTTGGTGGAGGTCGTCTCGCGGTCTTCTCTTGTGCTTATGAAGCTTGGACTTGGCGTGAAGTAGGGCTTGTTGGGACTTGTCCATTTGTGGTTGTGGAGCATCTTCATGATGATGATGTTGTTGTCGTGCTTGAGCTCGTAGGCGTTCGTCGTTGTCGTGCACATGATGCTTGGAGGTGACTTGCCCTTCATAACGATGTGGATCATGAACGTGATGGTGGTCGCCATGTAGATGTGGACGAGGACGATTTTCACTTGCATCGCTTTCGCGCTCTGAAGACTTGTGTCTTGAATGTCGCCGCCTTGAAGATTACGAAGGGGAAGAAGACTTGATCAAGGCTTTAATCTCCTCCATCCTTGCATCTTGCTCCTCTTTATGTGCGGAAAGCTTCTTGTCGATTTAGTCCCTTCTCCTTGCTTCGGAGTGACGAATGTCGATGGAGATGTTCTCTATGCGCTCTCGCAATCTTGATTGTGCGCCTTGCATTTGTCGTTGTAGATCGAAGATTGACGCTTTGGTGATGTAGTTGTTCACGCCGTCGTTGTTGTCGAGGACCGGAGAGGAAATGCCTTGCCTATCCATCACAAGACTCGAGAAAATATGAGTGGGAGAAAGAGAAGAACTTATACCAATGTACCTTGACCGATGTTGACAATGAATCAAGTTCACTCAAATGCGGACAATGAAATAGCACTATTGGTACCAATCCTTGTCGGTTCTCACACCTACACAAGTAAAGCTTATGGTGGAGCTCAGTGAGGATAGTAGCACAAAAATTTAATGCAAAATGTTAGCAAGAGTCAATAATGTTGAAAGAGATTCACAAATTTGCAAGCGAAACAAGTAGACCAATAGCAATATGTGGCACACGGAAACACACACACGGATAGATAAATGGGGTCGTGCAACCAAGGAATGAGCACAAAATGTGGAATCCACGGAAAACGCTCATGTTGCACAACTCAAGAGAGACACTAGCACGATTGCTCATAGGCGGATACGACACTTGTGCACAACCTATAAGATGCAAAATGGATAAACTTCTATCCCAAGTATGCTATGTATGTATGGTTCCCGATGTTTCTCTCAAGATGATCCAAGATGATCGGATATGACAATCTTATATGCAATGTGGTATGATGCTATGGCACTTGCTTACAAGCTCTTCGCTCTCTCTTTTTCTTTGGTTAAAAGCTTATCCTCTTCTCTTTTTTTGTATGGCCAATTTTGCACAATGCACAAACCAAGATAGCAATTGTGTATATGCGGAAACAAACTTGTGACACAAGATATGATACCAATATATGCACCACGATGATATGGTATGTATGCTATGGGAAGTATGATCACTAATGTGCACAAGTAACGTTGCCGGCAATACTCAAATGGCTAGTCTCGATAGGCAAATGACGCAAAATGGGCTAGGGGTTATCAATGCAATTTGCAAGGGAATATACAATGGAGGGATACCATGATACCAAGATGATATGGAGGTTACCGTCCGTGGCGATGATGAGTGGCGGTGTTCTTGATGTAGAGACCAAGATGATGGAGTCTCGTCCCGAAGTAGCCGAAACACCTTAGGAAACAGAAAAACCGCAAACTCAAAATCTCAAACGTTAAATGTCAAAATGGTGGTAGTGGAAAGCGGTGGTGGTTTGCACTTGGCAATGCGGAAGTGGAGTGATGGGATATACACGGTGTCAGAGTTGAAGAAATGGTCCCTAAGTAGCCAAAACACCTTAGGAGACTCGAATCACAACTCAAACAACCACTAATGCTATAGGGAACACATTGAGTTAGGTTGCGGAAGTCGGTGGTGGCTATGCGGATGATATAGTGGAGGGCCTAGGCAAACTTGCCAAATTTTGGAAAATTTGATGGAGTCAAATGGTGTTGTAACCTATCTAGATGGATGGGGGATGTCAATAGCTACTCAACGAGCTAAAGAACGCGAAAATCGGACTCCGGATGTGGAAGGTATGGGCAAAACGGTGAAACTCGGAATGCTGAAACTGGGAGGGGCGGTAGTACCGCTTGTGGTACTCAGCAGTAGTACCGCTTGGATGGGCGGTAGTACCGCTCGCGTCGGGATTCTTCGCAGATTGAATCGGGGCGTGATTTTGGGGCGGAAAATGATGATTTCGGGGACAAAATTGGAGAGATTTCGTGGATGGAAAGAGGGGAAACTTGGGGAAAGCTAGATCCATTTGAAACCAAGCAAATCCATGGATCAAAATCAACAAAACATCATCAAACCAACAAATCACAAAAAAATGGGGCTATTTTTGGTGGGGATTTTCGGATTTAGGACGAAAACAACAAAATCGAGCTAGAAAAAACGGGGTAGGGGCTCCAAAAACATGATCAACATGGCTCATGATACCAAGATGATGTCATGAGACAAGCTGGCTCTGATCCAAGATGATGTAGGGCAGAACCCTATGTGGATGATCTTTCACGTTTGGAGGGGATCCTACAGGGAATCACGAAGAACACATGGAAGCACAAAGGGGAAACACGGGGAAGACGAGAGAGAATCACTAAACCGATAAGGAATCAATCACACGAGTGCTAGATCACCGACAACAAAGAGTAACATATGATCCACAACCAACAAAGGTAAGGATACAAAGGAACCGTTCTTCTCCGTACGGAGGTCTTGATGGTCTTCCCTAGAAAGGGGTCTTGAATCCGCTTGGGGGATCTTCTCCGAAGAGGTCGTGAGCTCCGAGGAGAAGTAACCAAGTGGATGAGCAAGGCTCTCACACAAAATATGAGCTAAACCAATGCTAACCCTAACTAGGAGGAGGTGGAGGAGTATATATAGTCTAGAGCCACGAAGGGGTAAGTGAGGGAGAAGGGGTACATGGGCTCGGCCCGTTACACTGTGCGCAGACAAGCCGGTTGTACCGGTCACTGGGGCGGTTGTACCGCTGGTAAGTCATGCAGGGCGGAAGTACCGGACGCGGAAGGCGGTACTACCGCTGGGAGATCAGGCGCTGGCTTCTGAAGATGGACGTCGGGGTCCCAGCGGTTGTACCGGTCGTCGGGGCGGTAGTACCGGTCGTTTGGCAATTACCGGTAGATCCGGTGCGGTACCGGCCTTGCACCGCTTGATCACAGAAAGGTGGCCGGTTTTTAGGCGGTAGTCAGCCGGTTGTACCGCTCGGGCGGTTGTTGGGCGGTTGTTCCGGTCCTTCCAGGCTGGGCAGATTGCCCCCTTGATCTTGATGTCCGTATTGCAACATTCCTTCTCCTTGGTTGCTTACATGGTACCTGAGCATATGCAAGATCCATGCATGAGGTAGTAGCCATGTCTCACATGTAGAAAGTGAAGGTTCGGAGAGGAGCGAGTTCACCTTGTGTCCAATGGTGTATATTCGAGGTCTCATCGTATGTCCTCTTGGGGCTTGGAGAGTAGTTGGAGTGTACATGGGGATGAAGGTGGGATGCTCCGCATCACGTCCGTTAGGTAGGCTCTTTGTTGTCTGCTAGCAGATGGAAAAGAACCGTGCCCTAACTAAAAATCAAACACGCCCGCGCCCGACCACTCTCTCTCTCTGTCCCCTTTCTCCTCCCTGAGCCTGAGCCGCTGCCACCCCGTGCCACCCCCGTCGTCGGCCTGCCCGGCCCCGTGCCGCCGCCGCCCCGCGCCATCCACATCGCCGCACCGCCACGGCGACCCCCTCTCTGACCCGCGCCAACCCCGTCGTTGTGCCACCCCCGCCACCCCGGCGACCCCCTCCTCTGCCCCGCGCCACCTCGACCTCGACCTCGATCGCTCCTCGCCCTCAAGTAAGTGTGCCCGGTCTTCATGGTGCCCCAATTGCACTAATTTGGTCACTGTCTCCGCCTAGGGTTCAAAACATGTTATGATCTTTGTGCTATGTTCATATGTACAGTTCTAGTTAGTTTTGATTTGCCTGGTACTATCTGCCCATGATGCGAAAATGATAGCACAATCAAAAGGCATGTCCTAGGTTATCTTAATATCTTAGAAGAATATGGCGCGGCACTGGAGCTTCAGCGCTAAGTTGATGGACTAGAGTTCAGCAACAAGGACTTATTTTGCATCTAGTTATTCTAAGGACCGGTTATCTCTACATCACAATACCTAAACATGTTGGCATATCAAGGGTGGTGTGCAATTATACACCACCCATTTTGACATATGGTACAGTGCTAACAACCTGCTAGTCCTAATTTTAGATCAAGCAGAAGTTGAACATTGCTAAAATGCCAGTCAAGTTTCTAGTTTTCAAAGCAAGGGTTCACTGCACAAGTTCTAGTTAGTTTTTGTTTTTGGTTCAGATTGAATGCTCCCTCTATATTGTAATTGAAGATCCGCATCGGTAGTAATAAGTGCGAGAAACACAGAAGATCTGGTGGCTGTCATATAGGTTCAGAAATTAACAATTTCAGAGTAGTTTCAGTCTTGTTTCAAAATTTCAGAGTATATTTCCATGTCAAGTTTTTTTATCTATTAAGGGTTATGGTCTCCTTGAGGGTGAATACAGTATGTCGGGCAGTAGTCGTGTATATGTTGTTCTTATTTTCATGGCCCTCAATAAACCATGCTTTATTATTATAGTCAAGTGCTAGTTGCCTAGGTTGCTGACCGAAAGAAGTTAAAATAGTTATTATATGAAATTCAACTAAAGTCAACATTTTTGTGTCTAGCCCGTGCGAAGGCACGGGTTGACGACTAGTGCTACTAATAAATCTTGTGCTTAGCTCTAGTATGTCAACCTAGAGCCACTTAAAATATGCTTTATTTTTTAGATTACTATGCTTTGTTGATGTTGTTGAGCACAAGTGCATTGCTTTTTTTCTCAGTTTTCTTTCATGTATAAAAACTTGGCTCTATTCCAACTATTGCCAACTAACCTACCAAATTAATTAAGTGTAGTTGATTATCTTCTGCTCAGAACTTGTGTTGTTGTAATGTTGTGTGATAATGTTGTAAGGGTACTAATTGGTCTCTTCTGCTGCATATCATAGATGGGGGGAGGCCGCCACCGTAGGCTGCGCTCTGCCACACCGGAGTACGAGTTGGATGCTTTCGAGTTCTTCAGTATCATACTTGAGAATTCATCCAGGAGGCAGGTATGTAAAAGGAGAGATCTCCCATTCACCCATCTCTTTATGATAACTCTGTTGTTTGCTACATCACTCCTTGTCCCATGGTGCAGAGGCTGCCTGACACTCTCATGAAGATGCTGGATAGCCATCGGCCAAAGAATGTGAAGCTGCAATAGGCCGGCAGTGGGCTTCGCATGCATTGGGACGTGCAGCTGGTGATCAGGTATGACCACATGTACCTGTGTCTTGGCTAGGAGCAGTTCTACCGTGCCTACGACCTGCAGCAGGGGTACTTCCTTCTCTTCAGGTACGACGGCGACGCCATGCTCACCATGAAGGTGTTCAGCACAACTATGTGCCGCATGCGCTACCAGGACTACGACGATGCTAGTACGTTCCGCCTCTTCTTCCTCTGCATTTGGCTTTGTCTCACATCGATTGTTAACGGTCATTGTTGCATTTGGTTAGGCAATGGGAGCAGCAACAACGACTCTGGCTATAGCCAAAGCAACACCGACTCTGGCTACAGCAAAAGCAGCAGCGAGGATGATCCGGAATGGAGTGGGGAAGAAGAGGAGCAGAGTGGGGATGAGGAGGTGCAGCCTAATCTGTCTGACGATGACCACGCGATGGTGGTGGCTGATGATGGCCAAGGTATGGTGTTGGCTGATGATGGGCAAGCGATGGTGGTCGTTGGCTATGGGCAAGAGATGGTGGTGGCTGACGATGACCTAGCGATGGTGCTGCCTGAAGATGGCCTCGGGATGGTGGTGGTGCCTGACAATGCCCTTGCGATCCCACAGCTGGGCGACATGACCATGCCAATTGTGGTAGAAGACTACATCCCACTGCCTCGCCGCTCTAAGCGCATCAGGATGATGAAGGAGAAGGATAAGAAGGAGGAGTGAAGTATGTCAGGTATGTCAGATCTCCAAAATGATCTAGACTTAGCTTTGTTTCCTCTGTAATGACCAAAGTTAGCTCTAATATGCTAAGTTATCTCTAATATGCTTTGTTACCTAGGTTTGCTCAATAATTACATACACTTAGCTTACTTATGTAAAAAATGACATAATTAGCTTCCTTAGATTTGAAATAGCATAACAATCTTGGTAACCTCATATATGTCATATAGTTAGCTTACTTTCCTCGAAAATGACATAATAAACCTTATTAGCTCCAAAATGATCAATTTTACCAAAGTTAGCTCCAAAATGACCTAAGTTAGCTCTAAGTTATCTCTAAAATGGTAAATTAGCTCTAATATGCTTAGTTAACTCATAAAATGCTAGGTTAGCTCCAAAATGACCAATTTTACCTACATAAGCTCCAACATGATCCATTTTACCTAGGTTAGCTCCAAAATGACCAAGTTTACCTAGGTTAGCTCCAATATGATCCATTTTACCTAGGTTAGCTCCAAAATGACCTATTTACCTAGCTTAGCTCTAAAATGACCTACACACTTAGCATTTTTACCTAGCTTAGCTAAAAATGGTATTTTTACCTACCTTAGTTAGAAGAAGAAAAAGATAAAGAAGAGGAGAGGAGAAAAAGAAAGAGAAGCTAAATTCTTCTTGTTGTTCTTCTTCTTTTTCTTCCTCCTTTTCTTATTTTTCTTCTAGCTAGTCTTCTTCTTCTTCTTCTTCTTCTTCTTCTTCTTCTTCTTCTTCTTCTTCTTCTTCTAACTTTCATCTTTCCCAATTTGCAGTTTTGCTTTAGATGAGGAAGCTTGCATTGATGGAGTACCCTCTTCTCCTTATGCTTCCTTTTTGTTTATGGAAACTTGTTGGAAACTTATTTTGAATATGTATGTCTATATGGATATGTTGTTGGAAACTTGTTTTCGATATGTATATATATACATAGATATGTTGTTGGAAACTTTTTGTTGGAAATCATTGTATGTTGGATATGTTGTTGGAAACTTGTATGTTTCTTATGTTGTTGGAAAGTTATTGTTGGTATGCTTGTTGAAATTACTTTCAAATGTGTGTGTGTGTGTATGTGTGTGTGTGTGTGTGTGTGTGTGTGTGAAATTCTTTCAAATTGCATGAATTCAAAAAAAGAGGCTATACAGGCACTTTGTCGTCAGCCAGCAGACGGCAGAGCTGCCACGTGACACGTACTTGTGCAACCTGGGGCACTTGGCTGGCATATATGGTTTCTTTGTCGTCCGCTTGCTAACGGCAAAGAACTTTGCATCTTTGCTGTTAGCTAACAGACGGCAAGAACACACCGTTAACCCCTTAATGGCCTAAGCTGCCACGTGTGCCATCCAGGTTCTTTGCCGTCAGCTAGCTGACGGGAAAGACCTTTTCATCTTTGCCGTCCGCTAGCAGACGGCAAACAGGCCTTTGTCATAGCCTATTCAGCCGGACCTCTTGCCTTCTGCTGGCTGACGGCAAAGGTCTTTGTCGTCCGCCATCCATGCCTTTGCCGTCAGCCATGGCTGACGACAAAGTGCCTGATTCCTGTAGTGTATGTCTTAATATTCATGACATGACTAGATATATGATCAAGTTTATGCTAGGTAGCATTCCACATCAAAAACTATCTTTTTTTTATCATTTACCTACTCGAGGACGAGCAGGAATTAAGCTTGGGGATGCTGATACATCTCCGTCGTATCTATAATTTTTGATTGATCCATGCCAATATTATACAAGTTTTACATACTTTTGGCAACTTTTTATATGATTTATTTGGACTAACTTACTTATCCAGTGCCCAGTGCCAGTTCTTGTTTGTTGCCTGTTTTTGTATCGCAGAAAATTCATATCAAACAAAGTCCAAACGTGATGCAACTCCACATAGAATTATTTTGGAATATTTGTGATTTTTGGGAGTTGGAATCACCAGAAACGGAGGCCCACACGGACCACGATATACCAGGGCGCGCCCTAGGCCCATGGCGTGTGGTGGTGGGTTGTGCTCACCGCATACGTCGGTTGGAGCTATAATTTGGGTGCAAGGAAGCTTATATCAGGAAAAAATCGTGTAAAAAGATCAGCACAATTAGAGTTACGGATCTTCGGGAATATAAGAAACAGTTTTCGACCAGATCTGGGGAGCACGAAACAGAAGAGAACAGAGAGGGAGATCCAATCTCGGAGGGGCTGTCGCCCCTCCCATGCCATGGAAGCCAAGTACTAGAGGGGAAACCCTTCTCCCACCTAGGGAGGAGGCCAAGGAAGAAGAAGAAGGAGGGGGCTCTCTCCCCCTCGCTTCCAGTGCCGCCGGGGCAACGATCGGGACGGCGATCTACATCAACAATCTTGCTACCGTCATCACCAACTCTCTCCCCCTCTATGTAGAAGTGTAACACCTCTTCTCCCTGTTGTAATCTCTACTTAAACATGGTGCTCAACTCCATATATTATTTCCCAGTGATCTATGGTTATCCTATGATGTTTGAGTAGATCCGCTTTATCCTATGGGTTAATCATGATCTTGGTTGGTATGATTGTATATTTTATTTATGGTGTTGTCCTATGGTGCCCTCCGTTCTCTCGCAAACGTGAGGGGGGGCCGCTTTAGGGTGTTGCAATATGTTCATGGTTTGCTTATTCTCAGTGTTGCGGGGGTGACAGCAGCCTAAACGCGAATAAGTTGGTCATGGCATATGGGAGTAAAGAGGACTTGATACTTAATACTATGGTTGGGTTTCACGACCTTAATGATCTTTAGTAGTTGTGGATGCTTGCTAGAGTTCCAATCATAAGTGCATATGATCCAAGTAGAGAAAGTATGTTAGCTCATGCCTCTCCCTCATATAAAATTACAAGAATGATTACCGGTACTTGTTATCGATTGCCTGGGGACAAATAACTTTCTTGCTGACACAAACCCTTTTACTAAACACCTAACTTTTATTATCTTGCAAACAGGGCCGGCCCTAAGGGGGGCAGGGGGGCGGCCACCCTGGGTCCCCAAATTTTAGGGGCCCCCGCCGAGGTAGGCTAGGCCTATTGGTCCATACTGCAGGCAGACCCGTGCACGGAGTAGCAGGCTGATCGCCTGATCCCAGCGATCAATTCGTTTCCTCGGGAAAGCTAGCGAGGAGCGAGCGATTCCGATTTCATTCGCATAAAAAAAGAGCGATCACGTAAAAAAGGAAAAGAAAAGGAGGGATCAGCGCTAGATCCGACTCTGACGGTTCACTTCCTATTCTGTTCCATCTTCCATCACGCAGACGCAGCCCAATGCCGCCGACGCCGTACATGTATTCCAGCCTCGCCGTCGTCCCCTGGTAATTGCCTTACTAATCCGATTATGTTCGCCGCCTATTTCAATTCCAGGCCCCCCATCGTCAACAACCCTTTGGCCTTTGCTCAATTGCTCTTCTCTCAATCCTCTACAGACTCTAGGCGCTGCGCTGCTGCTGGCGCTGTATAGACAGACAAGACACATTTGAAGTTCGACCATCAGGATTTAGGAATCGAGGTATATTCATATAATACCGATACAATAATTTTCTTGGTTGCATAGCTGGCATGGTTCAACGACTGATACAACAAAAACTGGTATGTTTCAGCATTTTGTGTGTGTTATCATGTCGTCCAGCAATAGGACATATCCATCGGGTAGCCACAAAAGGAAAAGAAAGAAAGAAGTGGATAAATTGGTACAATCACAGCACGAACATATTCAAAAAAATCTAGAAATTCTAGAAGCTGAGAAGGCTTTTCGAGTTAAATATTTTAATGTTTTAGTTGGTATGGTGAAGGATAGATTTAAAGAACTCATGGTGTTTAAAGATATATTCGGAATTTTACTGAGCTCAAGCACCTTGAAGTCATTAAGTGATAATGAGTTTGAAGAGTGTTGCACAAAATTTGCAGAAACTTTCTCTCTTGATGGTTCATCTGATGTTGAGGTATATGATCTTATTTCCGAATTGAAGATTATGAGATTTACTTTGCCAAATGGTGTTATGCCTGCTATGGAGATTTACTCAAGAGAGGTTAAATGGTTTGGCTACATTGTGCATCGAGAAGAAATTATTGGATGAGATTCACATTGACCCCGTCATAAGTGAGGAGTGTTAGAAGAAATTTTTAAGGTAATTTTGGCGTATAAATGATTTGATATACGTACTAATTTTTTATGCGTTTAAATATTATTGATAACACTATATATACACATAAGCATTTGCTATTACTATGATGTGTATATTAAGAGCCCCGAGTTATACGTTCGCCCCGGGCCCCCAAAAACTCAGGATCGGCCCTGCTTGCAAAGTACTTCTAGTTTTATTCTTGCAAAGTAGTTCTAGCATCACACCTACAAAATAGTTTCATACATGTTTCCGGTAAAGCAAACGTTAAGTGTGCGTAGAGTTGTATTGGTGGTCGATAGAACTTGAGGGAATATTTGTTCTGCCTTTAGCTCCTCGTTGGGTTCGACACTCTTATGTAGCGAAGAAGGCTACAAATGATCCTCTATACTTGTGGGTTATCAAGGTTCAACACTAACCCCGAAAGTATAGGGAGTGTGCGATGATGATCATATCAATCTTGGAACCACTTCCAACACACATCGTCACTTCACCCTCAACTTGTCTCCATTTATTCTGCAACTCCTATTTCAAGTTACTAATCTTACCAACCGAACAGGTATCAAATACCCAGGGGCTACTACAAGCACTAGTAAGGTACATATTAATAACAAGTATATCAAATATATCTTTGTTCACTTTTCCATCCTTCTTATCGCCAAATATTTGGGGTAGTTCCGCTTTCGATGACCATTTCCTTTGAAGTATAAGCACTCAGTTTCAGGCTTAGGCTTCTTCACGGGAGTGACAACTTGCTTGCCATTCTTCTTGAAGTTCCTTTTCTTTCCCTTGCCCCTTTTCTTGAAACTAGTGGTCTTATTAACCATCAACACTTGATGCGCTTTTTTGATTTCTACCTTCGCCAATTTCAGCATCGCGAAAAGCTCGAGAACTGTTTTCGTCATCCGTTGCATATTATCAATCACTATCTTATCTGGAAGATTAACTCCCACTTGATTCAAGCGATTGCAGTGCCCAGACATTCTGAGCACATGCTCACTAGCTGAGCTATTCTCCTCCAACTTGTAGGCAAAGTACTTGCCAGAGTTCTCATACCTCTCGACACAGGCATGAGTCTGAAATACCAATTTCAGCTCTTGGAACATCTCATATGCTCTGTGGCGTTCAAAACGTCTTTGAAGCCCCGAATCTAAGCCGTAAAGCTTGGTGCACTAGACTATCAAGTAGTCATCATATCAAGGTTGCCAAACGTTCATAACGGCTGCATCTGCTCCTACAATAGGTATGTCACCTAGCAATGCATCAAGGACATATTTTTTCTGTACAACAATGAGGATAATCCTCAGATCACGGACCCAGTCCGCATAATTGCTACTATCATATTTCAACTTAGTTTCCTCTAGGAACATATCAAAAACATAGGGGAGCTACAACGCGAGCTATTGATCTACAACATAATTTGCAAATACTATCGGGACTAAGTTCATGATAAATTAAGTTCAGTTAATCAAATTACTTAAGAACTCCCACTTAGATTGACATCCCTCAAGTCATCTAAATGATACGTGATCCAAATCAACTAAACCACGTTCGATCATCATGTGAGATGGAGTAGTCATCAATGGTGAACATCTCTATGTTGATCATATCTACTATATGATTCACGTTCGACCTTTCGGTCTCTAGTGTCGAGGCCATGTCTGTACATGCTAGGCTCATCAAGTTTAACCCGACTATTTTGCATGTGCAAAACTGTCTTGCATCCATTGTATGTGAACGTAGAGCCTATCACACCCGATCATCACGTGGTGTCTCAGCACGAAGAACTGTCGCAATGGTGCATACTCAGGGAGAACACTTATACCTTGAAATTTAGTTAAGGGATCATCTTATAATGCTATCGCCGTACTAAGCAAAATAAGATGCATAAAAGATAAACATCACATGCAATCAAAATATGTGACATGATATGGCCATCATCATCTTGTGCTTTTGATATCCATCTCCAAAGCATCGTCATGATCTCCATTGTCGCCGGCTCGACACCTTGATCTCCATCATAGCGTCGTGGTCGTCTCACCAACTATTGCTTCTACAACTATCGCTACCGCTTAGTGATAAAGTAAAGCAATTACATGGCGTTTGCATTTCATACAATAAAGCGACAACCATAAGGCTCCTTCCAGTTGCCGATAACTTTTAAAAAACATGATCATCTTATACAACAATGTATATCACATCATGTCTTGACCATATCACATCACAACATGCCCTGCAAAAACAAGTTAGACGTCCTCTACCTTGTTGTTGCAAGTTTTACGTGGCTACTACGGGCTTCTAGTAAGAACCGTTCTTACCTACGGCACAAAACCACAATGGTGATTTATCAAGCTTGTTGTTTTAACCTTCAACAAGGACCGGCTGCAGTCAAATTTGATTCACCTAAAGTAGGAGAAACAGACACCCGCCAGCCACCTTTATGCAAAACTAGTTGCATGTCTGTCGGTGGAACCAGTCTCATGAACGTGGTCATGTAAGGATGGTCCGGGCCGCTTCATCCAACAATACCGCCGAACCAAAATAATACTTTGATGGTAAGAAGTATGACGATCACCGCCCATAACTCTTTGTGTTCTACTCGTGCATATCATCTACGCATAGACCTGGCTCGGATACCACTGCTGGGAAACGTAGCATGCAATTTCAAAAAATTCCTACACTCATGCAAGATCTATCTAGGAGATGCATAGCAACAAGAGGGGGAGAGTGTGTCTATGTACCCTCGTAGACCGAAAGCGGAAGCATTTGACAACACAGTTAATGTAGTCGAACTTCTTCTAGTTCCGACCAATCAAGCACCAAACGTACGTCACCTCCGAGTTCTGCACATGTTCAGCTCGATGTCGTCCGTCAAACTCTTGATCCACCAAAGTGTCGAGGAAGTAGATGAGTTCCGTTAGCACGACGGCGTGGTGATGGTGAAGTGATCCACGCAGGGCTTCGCCTAAGCACTACGAGAATATGACCGGGGGTGTAATCTATGGAGGGAGGCACCGCACACGGCTAACAGATGTTGTTGTGTGTTCTAGGCGCCCCATCCCCATGTAGGAATATTGGCTCCCACATATTCTACGAAGATCTTTATCGGTCGAACTGTAATGACAACATATGTTATTCCCTTTGTCCATCGGTACGTTACTTGCCCGAGATTCGATCGTCGGTATCTTCATACCTAGTTCAATCTCGTTACCGGCAAGTCTCTTTAATCGTTATGTAATACATCATTCTGCAACTTACTCATTAGTCACTTTGCTTGCAAGACTTCTTATGATGTGTATTATCGAGAGGGCCAAGAGATACCTCTCCGATACTCGGAGTGATAAATCCTAATCTTGATCTATGCCAACCCAACAAACACCTTCGGAGATACATGTAGAGCATCTTTATAATCACCGAGTTACGTTGTGATGTTTGATAGCACACAAGGTATTGCTCTGATATCCGGGAGTTGCATAATTTCATAGTCAAAGGAATATGTATATGACATGAAGAAAGCAATAGCAATAAAACTGAACGATCATAATGCTAAGCTAATGAATGGGTCTTGTCCATCACATCATCCTCCTAATGATGTGATCCCGTTTATCAGATGACAACACATGTTTATGGTTAGGAAACTTAACCATCTTTGATCAACGAGCTAGTCTAGTAGAGGCTTGCTAGGGACACAGTGTTTTGTCTATGTATCCACACATGTATCAAGTTTCCGGTGAATACAATTCTAGCATGAATAATAAACATTTATCATGATATAAGGAAATATAAAATAACAACTTTATTATTGCCTCTAGGGAATATTTCCTTCAGTCTTGTATCAAGCACGAGCATGAGTGATACAATGAGCACATAATTAGGCATGGATGGTTGTATGAGGCCCGATAAGAGACTAGAAGAAGTTGTAGCATATCATTGTAAGTAGAAGCTAGATGGAGACAAGTCCACATTATCCCTCTAAACTATTTCTTCCGTAAATATTTGAAAAAAAAACACTTCAATGATTTTAGCCCATTTGGGTAGTTTAAAAGAAAATGATGTGTTTTAATGAATTGTCTGAAAATTCAAATTTGGTGTGACTATGTGCCTATAAATGTTTGAAAAAATCACACACACTTCAACGATTTTAGCCCATTCGGGTAGTTTAAAAGAAAATGATAAGTTTTAACTCAATTTTTGTTTGAAATGCAAATTTGGTGTCATTGGGTAGACTAGAAGGTGAGATAATGATGATGTGGCATCCACATAGGAAATGTAAAAGTCGAAGAACGTTGAGTGGAGGGTCTAACGCGTATCGGAAGTTGATAGGGGGTTTGGGGGAGGGGGGGGGGATATTTTAACCGGCTTTGAAACTAAGAGGATTATATGAACTTGGCCAATTTGAAAATGAAGATGATAATGTAAACCTCCGAGTTATATCAATCGGACGAATATATGTGCGCATATTAAACCATTTTTTGGAGACGATATGGGATGGGTTTGTCCCGCTTAATCATAAACTCCCCTCATTCCAAAATAAGTGATGTGATTTTAGTTCAAGAAACAGAATGAATACCTTGCTTTCGCATTTAGATTCGCGGCTAAGAATATACATGCCTTTTTTTTCTTGATGACGAGTACATCTATTCAGTTGTAACGAGGGCCAGAGAAGTTTTTTTTTTAGTTGGAAGAAGTTAGTTCTTCTGTAAGCATGGGCTCCCAACGGCCAACGTACACCTTTCACTGTCGTAGCCAAGCAAGTTGATTTTTATTTGATCACCTAGCAAGCATGACCTAACTATCATCTTTGAGCGGTGCCAGCTTCCGTCATTCCCAAAATTTTCTAAGCCCGGAACTAAAATATAGAAACTCTAAACAAACACGTCATGAGGTGCGTATCGCTCCACCTACAGAAATGAATAAGTGGACTCGGATCAAGTCCGGAATAGATACAAACCACAAGATTCAGCCGGGGAATATATTATTCTTCGTCGGGTATGCAATAACACCATTAGTATACTCCTGGTCCGAGCCTTCTAGGCGGGGGAAAAAAGGTTCGGTGGTCAGATGACTGGACACGGCCAACTACCAGCATTTTCTTCGTTGGTGACAATATTATCGCCCATCAGTATCAGCTATCCGAAGTGCAATTTGAGTTGTGCCTGTGGGGTGTGAAAGAAGAAGAAGAAGAAGAAGAAGAAGGGAGAGAGCTGACATGGGCAGCAGGCACGCATGCTTGAAGACAAAGAAGACGGGCAAGTTCAGAGGCCACAGACCGTCGTGTCCATTTGGGCAAAGCCAGTGACCAAAGTGGGCAAAGCTGTGCATGTTGATCTACTTATATACACGTACTCATCCGTGAGCTGGAAAAGCGCGGAGGCCGGGTCTGAAAGCTAGAATCGCGGCGTCGCTTTGCAGATTCACGACGATATGGGAGTATATCTTGTGCGGCCAATAATACAGGGATGGCAAAATTTCTGCCTTTTCCCCGTTGCGTCTCTGGTTGCCACTAATTTGCCGGTCATCCCAATCGGAGGACACTGCTTTGCTAGTAGGTGCGGTTCGTCGTCCAATCGGAGGCTGGGCTGCAGCGCTGGACGTCTTATCGGATGACTGGATGAGTAGAAGAACCTTTGGTAGATTTCAGCTCTGGTCTGGTCTGGTCGGGGCGGGACGCTAGCACCTGCAGGCTTTGCCGCCCGTGCTTCAACCGGTACTTACACTTTTCTTTGGTGTGTGAGACGGTTCACATTGACAAAATACTCAAGGGAAGCCTTGGCCCGCTTTAGCACAGACGGTAGTTGTACATTGTCATATAATCGGCCAAAATGATTAACTCTGTTAGATTTGCACATTTGCTAGATTGCGGCCTCTTACTTCTCTTTTTTTTTTGTTTGAGAGAGAGAGAGAACCTCTTACTTCTCTTTTGTTTCAAACTAATGCACACGGGGACTACAACGACGGAAAGGGCTCAGATGATCAGAAATGCAGCGGCACCAAGCGTGGGGCACAAAATCGTTGATTTGCCCTGATTGCTTGGCACATCTGGTTGGAGCGCAGCTCGCGCTTTTTAAGAGGCAAGCAAGCAAAAGCGAGACACACATCACCGAGGCACTGCCGGCGAGACATGAAACAATGAAGGATGGCAGGCTCAAAATACAAAGAGCAACCCTTTGGGACGGAACCTGAGGAATTGCATACGAGACATTTAGCCGGAAACAAAGTTTTTCTAAGCTGACTGTAATTTTCTCATTTCACTGTGTGAAGTGCATTGTAGTCCCCAAACTATCTCAAGGATGTCATGTAGGACCTAAAACTATAAAAATCAGCATTCAGGTGCTCAAAGTGCAATAAGTGCGTCATTCAGGTTTAAAATATGTCTGCCCCCATCCGAGCGGCCAACTGGCGCCATCGACAGTGGCATGTTAGAAGGGGAACCCGCAATGTAACGGCCGGTCACGGAAATATGCAAATAGATCAGTATTTGTGGTTTCAAAAAATGTTCACGAATATGAAAAAATGCTCACCACTTAAAAAAATGTTCATTATATAAAATTATTCATGAATATCCAAAAATGCTCGCGACTTTGGAAATATGTTCATGAACCACAAATATTGTTTGCGAATATGAAAAAATGCTCACCACTTAAAAAAATGTCATTAGTTTATAAAATTATTCACGAATATCCAAAAATTCTCGCGACTTTGGAAATATGTTCATGAACCACAAATATTGTTTGCGAATATGGAAAAAAAATTTGTGACTTTCAAAAATGTTTGCAGATGATGAATTTGAAAAAAGTTGAACGATGAATTTGGAAAAATATTCACGGTTTTAAAAAACATATTTGCGAAGGATAAATGTAAAAGAAAAGAAAATATGTTCACGAACCACTAGTATTGTTCGCGAACAACAAATTTAAAAATATGTTCATGAACCACAAAATATGTTGGCAAATATATAAAAAAATGTTCGTGAATGATGAATTTGATTTTTTTTTACAAAAAAATAATAAATTTTCATTAATCATCTTAAAAATTATAGATTTCCATAAAAATTGTCAATTTAAAAATGTTCATGGATTTACAAAAACGTTCTGGGTTAAATAATGTTCATGAATTTAATAATATGTTTATAAATTTAAAAAAGTTCATTAATTTAAATGTTCAAGATTTAAAAAAATGTTTGCAAATAGTGCAAAAAATTTCAAAACTTTAAAAATATTGTTAGCATTTCCAAATTTATCATTAGCGACTTTAAATGTTCATTAATTTGTGGTTCGCGAAGACATTTTCGAAATTATTGTTTGCAAACTTTTTTCTAAAGTCGTGAACATTTTTTCCCATATTCGCAAACATTTTTTGAAACCATGAATTTGAATTTATTTGGAGCGAAGTGCATTTATCATTCCCTGGAACTTATTTGCATATTTCCGTCCCAGACCTTGCGGGCGTGGGGGGGGGGGGGGGCTGTCCAACGTGTGACAGGTGAACGGTGCCAGCTGGCCGGTTAGGCGGGGTCAGATCGATTTTGGACCTGAATGACACTTACTGCACTTCCAGGACATGTATGCCGTTTTTCATAGTTTGAGACCTACATGACACCCCTGAAATAGTTTAGGGACCTACAATGCACTTCACTCCTTTTCACCCCATCGATCACTTGATCAACAATGTTTGCCACCTTCCTTCTGCTAAATCAATGAAATGCCATCAAAAGGAGTTAATTGCACGGAAGTACCACAATTGGGGCATTACATGCAGATTAGTATCACTTTTGCTAATTTTTACATGTCAGTAACAAGTTTGAGGCTAGCAGTTACAAAAAGGTCTAAACCGCGCATAAATGTGTATTGACGGTGTATCTAACCGGCGGGGCCTGCCTGTCAGATGCCAACATGCCCTGTTTTTTTTGCAGAAAACTGTTAGGAACGTAGTAATTTCAAAAAAAATCCTACGCACACGCAAGATCATGGTGATGCATAGCAACGAGAGGGGAGAGTGTTGTCCACGTACCCTCGTAGACCGAAAGCGGAAGCGTTAGCACAACGCGATTGATGTAGTCGTACGTATTCACGATCCAACCGATCAAGTACCGAACGCACGACACCTCTGAGTTCAGCACACGTTCAGCTCGATGACGTCCCTCGAACTCTGATCCAGCCGAGCTTCGAGGGAGAGTTCCTCAGCACGACGGCATGGTGATGATGATGATGCTCTACCGACACAGGGCTTCACCTAAGCACCACTATAATATTATCGAGGTGGAATATGGTGGAGGGGGACACCGCACATGGCTAATAGATCTCAAGGATCAATTGTTGTATCTAGAGGTGCACCCCCCGCCCCGTATATAAAGGAGTAAGGGGGAGGGGGCGGCCGGCCAGGAGGGGGCGCGCCATGAGGAGTCCTACTCCCACCGGGAGTAGGACTCCCTCCTTTCCTTGTCCAAGTAGGAGAGGGGGAAGGAAGGGAGAGAGGAGAGGAAGGAAAGGGGGGCGCCCCCCCCCCCCCTTCTCCTATTCGGACTAGAGGGGGCGGGGGCGTGCGGCCTGCCCTGGCCGCCCCTCCTCTGCTCCACTTTGGTCCCATGAGGCCCATTAACCCCACGGGGGTTCCGTTAACCCCCCCCCCCCCCCCCGGTACTCCGGTATACATCCGATAACCCCCGGAACTATTTCGGTGTTCGAATATAGTCGTCCAATATATCAATCTTCATGTCTCGACCATTTCGAGACTCCTCGTCATGTCTGTGATCACATCCGGGACTCCAAACTATCTTTGGTACATCATAACACATAAACTCATAATATAACCGTCATCTAACTTTTAGCGTGCGGACCCTACGGGTTCGAGAACTATGTAGACATGACCGAGACACGTCTCTGGTCAATAACAAATAGCGGAACCTGGATGCTCATATTGGCTCCTACATATTCTATGAAGATCTTTATCGGTCAAACCGCATAACAACATACGTTGTTCCCTTTGTCATCGGTATGTCACTTGCCCGAGATTCGATCGTCGGTATCTTAATACCTAGTTCAATCTCGTTACCGGCAAGTCTCTTTACTCGTTACGTAATGCATCATCCCGTAACTAACTCATTAGCTACATTGCTTGCAAGGCTTATAGTGATGTGCATTACCGAGAGGGCCCAGAGATACCTCTTCGACAATCGGAGTGACAAAACCTAATCTCGAAATACGCCAACTCAACATGTACCTTTGGAGACACCTGTAGAGCTCCTTTATAATCACCAGTTACGTTGTGACGTTTGGTAGCACACAAAGTGTTCCTCCGGTAAACGGGAGTTGCATAATCTCATAGTTGTAGGAACATGTATAAGTCATGAAGAAAGCAATAGCAACATACTAAATGATCAAGTGCTAAGCTAACAGAATGGGTCAAGTCAATCACATCATTCTCCTAATGATGTGATCTCGTTAATCAAATGGTAACTCATGTCTATGGTTAGGAAACACAATCATTTTTGATCAACGAGCTAGTCAAGTAGAGGCATATTAGTGATACTATATTTGTCTATGTATTCACACATGTGTTATGTTTGCAGTTAATACAATTCTAGCATGAATAATAAACATTTATCATGATATAAGGAAATAAATAATAACTTTATTATTGCCTGTAGGGCAGCATTTCCTTAAAAAAAACCTTGCTTTGCATGTTCACCAAAATGCCCTTTTAAAGGGAAAAAGACCGTGAGAGACTTTTTTTTCGTTCGCAATTTCCACTACTGAATCGGACTGGTTTGAAAAATTTCGCCGCTTGAACAAATAAATAAAAGAAAAGAAAAAACAGGCACTAGCTGGAATCGATCCTGCGACCCGGCCACCGCGGAGCACGCATTGTATTACAGGCGTTCTTCCTTTTATACTACGCCGGAAGCGCTAGGCCAGCCGATCGAGGCATGCATTTTTTTCCGTTTCGCACTTAACTGGCGCGCGTGCTGGGGTAGTTTGTTGCCCCGATTTCTATTTGTTTAATTTCTCTTATGCTATCAAATACGCAGGAACATTTTTAATGTACGCTGAGCATTTTTCTGTTTATAGTGAACATTTTTCAATGCACGATGAATTTTTCTTTACAAACAGTGAACATTTTCTTGATATAATGAACTATGGTAATATGCGTTGAACATATTTGTAATATAGGTTGATAAATTTTCTTACGATATAATGAACCTTTTACTTAATGTGCGGTGATTTTTTCTGTAATTTATGGTGACATTTTCTTAATACACGGTGAGTTTCAAGAATATTATGGTGAATATTTTCTTAATAAATGGTGAAATTTTGTATTTAATTTTTTTCAACATGTATTAAAAACTTATTATGTACAATCATTCTTGTATTTCCAGAAACACGTTGATTTTTATAATAAATGCTGAACAGTTTTAGTGCATTTCTAAATTTATTAAGATTACAAAATTATTTTTAATACATGTTCTGCTCCATGTTTCTAAAATTTAATGCATTTAAAATTATATGTTCATCTTTTAATGCATTGAATGCGGCTAAGAAACCGGGGCAAATAGTTCTTGAAACTCATCGTGTATCAAGAAAATGTTCACCATAAAATACAAAAAGTTCACCGTGCGTTATGTAAAATGTTAATCATATCTTAAGAAATTTTTTAAGATATATTACAAAGATGTTCAATTTGCATTTAAAATATGTTCAACGTTCATTATAATGGAAAAAATGTTAACCGTTTGTAAAGAAAAAGTTGACAACCTGTATTAAAAATAATTGTGTGATCATAATAAATTTTAGAAATGCATTAAAACTGTTCATCTTTTATAAAAAAATCGACATGTTTCTGGAAATGCAAGAATGATTTTACACAATAAAGTTTTTAATACATGCTGAACATTTTTTGAAATACAAAAATTCACAATGTATTAAGAAAATATTCATTAAAAATTAAGAAAATGTGTAATCATAATATTCTTGAAACTCAGCATGTATTAAGAAAATGTTCACAATAAATTACAAGAACTTCACCGTGCATTATAAAAGCATAAGAGATATGAAATGAATAGAAACCAGGGCAACGAACGAGCCCAGCACGTGCGCCAGTTAAGTACGAAACAAAAAAAATGCAGGCCACGATGGGCCGGCCCAGCGCTTCCGGCATAGTATAAAGAGCGGAATGCGTGTAGTGCATCGGGAGCTCAGCGTTGGCTTGGTGGTTAGCGCGGGACGCCTTTGAACGGCAGGTCGCAGGATCGATTCCAGCCATTGGATTTCATACCTTTTATTTATAGCTCCGTCGTTCCGACTGAAAAATGTAACATTCCATTATACGTAAACCAAACGCCGTTCCGACTGAAAAATGTAGCATTCCATTATACGTAAACCAAACGCTCCATCGTTCTGACTGAAAATGTAACTAAACCAAACGTCTTTGCTTTCTGTTTTTTCCTTCCAAAATGTAACATTCCATTATACGTAAACCAAACGCCGTTCCGACTGAAAAATGTAACATTCCATTATACGTAAACCAAACGCTCCATCGTTCTGACTGAAAATGTAACTAAACCAAACGTCTTTGCTTTCTGTTTTTTCCTTCCAATAAACAGAATCTGAGTAGTTCCTTGCTCAAGACCACGAAGCAAGAGAAGCAGAACCGGTTTTCAATCCATCAAAACTCTTGAAAAGTTCCTTTGCTTTTACAGCAAAAGCACCTGCCAACAAATTGGAACCATAATCCCCTCCATCTGACTCGCTCTCTATATGGTAGTATATGCTCTGATCGAGGCCCTATTCTTATTATGATGATTTGGATATTGAATTGCCTTTGACTAATTCATCTTACCATTTTACTAGAGTTTTCTTCAGTAAGTTTAACATGAGCGGAATTGGTGTACTTGACCAGTAGTGAACTCTCAGTTGTGTTTTATAGTCGCGAAGCAGAACCGGTTTTCAATTCATCGAAACTCCTGAAAAGTTTATTTGCTTTTACAGCGAAAGCACCTGCCAACAAATTGGAACCATAATCCCCTCCATCTGCCTCGCTCTCTATCTGGTAGTATATGCTCTGATCGAGGCCCTATTCTTATTATGATGATTTGGATATTGAATTGCCTTTGACTGATTCATCTTACCATTTTACTAGAGTTTTTTGCAGTAAGTTTAACATGAGCGGAATTGGTGTACTTGACCAGTAGTGAACTCTTAGTTGTGTTCGATAGTCGCGAAGCAGAACCAGTTTTCAATTCATCGGAACTCTTGAAAAGTTCCTTTGCTTTTACAGCGAAAGCACCTGCCAACAAATTATAACCATAATCCCTTTCATCTGCCTCGCTGTCTATCTGGTAATATATGCTCTGATCGAGGCCCTATTCTTATTATGATGATTTGGATATTGAATTGCCTTTGACTGATTCATCTTACCATTTTACTAGAGTTTTTTTCCAGTAAGTTTAACATGAGCGGAATTGGTGTAGTTGACCAGTAATGAACTCTCAGTTGTGTTCGATAGTCGGTTATGAGTTCCCATATCTTACGCAACCTTACCTTTTTCTTACTATGGGCCAAATTGTGGAGGAAAGCAGAATCACTGTTTTTCATAGAACTCACTTTTGTTACTAGAGAGTACCTTCCACCAGGTCAGAGCCATGGATCCAAAGCCTACTAGTTAGCTTTGAAGGTTTAGGCTTGAGAGAAATCTTGAACAGAACACCGCACTCCCTCCTATCAACTTATTCAGATTTGCTTATTTCTTTCTCTTTAGTTTTTGTAGATATAGGCTTTGGCGGATTCTCTCAAGGCTCGAGTGAAGTGACAAGCACATATTACCGGAAGCTAGTGATCCCGCCCGGCCAACTCAGCATGCTTTAGAGCTCCTTGATTGGTACGAGGTAGTGATAGCAAGAGGCAACTCTCAATTGTTGTAATATAGAGACCTCTTTCAATGATTATAGATCCAAAGGATCATTATTGATAGGAAAGTGCTAGTAGCCCTTGACTTTGACTTGAAGAATTTAATCCGCCTTCTTCTTCTTATTCTTCTAAAAGTCTCCTAGGCGTGGTATCATCGGATCCACAAGGTCAATTTGTATCCATTTGTTCAGAAACCGGAAGTGCCAACTACTCACTTCTTGCTAAGGATGAAGGTGCCATGGGTGATAGCCCCAGCCATTCCCTCATTGAAGAGAAAGTGCCAACCCTGCTACTAAAGCTAAGGCCAATCGCAGCCCAGTGAAATGAAATGCGTATGAAAAATAACATAGATTAATCTTGATGCGATCGATGCAGACACATTTCTTTTCTTACATGCTACAGTCAGAAACAACAACTTCACAAATCACCCTAAGAGTGCCATACAAAAAATGCAATTGTGGGTATAGACCAATTTCCTACCCTAGAAGAGGCTCAACCTACCATACCCTGCTCTTTGCCTGCTTACTACGCTCTCCTCCTACTGAGTATCTAGGCATTTCTTCTCACAGACCAGTTGGGAGAAAGTTGGCATTCTTTAATATGTCACCGGGGGCCCGTACTTACTTGATGGAATGGATGGGATGATGTGTTTTAGTTCATCCAGTAGTGGAGGTTTCCTCGGCCTAGTCGCGTAAGAGCCCCCTTATTTTTCTAGTTAGTTGAAAGAAAAGCAATGGGGAAGGTTGACTTACTAGTTAATTGGTCTGTATCATATCTTACTATGGTGGGACATCCTCTTCAGTTTAGGAATCCCGGTGCGCTGTTAGCTTTAGTCGTTCGGCACTCTTCCTTCAATCTCATTCAACAAGGAGAAGTGTCTAATCAAAATCATTGGTTGAGCCTCGCGTATATTATATGATGTTGTCCTGGAATTGAACTAGCGTTTAAGGTCGATCAAGTTCAAACAATTCGGCTCTACAAGATCAATCATATATCAAGTAAGAGATAGGCGTTTCCTATTAGTTATAGACTGCTTCTGTGACAAGTGGATCCCTTTAGGTTTAGTTGTTAATTGTACTATTCTCTTCAATAATTAGGTCTTTCGTATTCCTATTGGGGTCAATGGTCTTCACCACTCACTGAGTCTGGATTCGTTTCATGGGTATTATTTGATGAGTGATCATCAATCTCTTCCATTGCTCCTATGTGCTGCTATACATACAAGGTACATGGGCCATGGGGCCTAATACACACACACTATACAGCCTAGCCCAATACTCAACACTCCCCGGGCTAAAGATATCTAACATGCCTATCTTGTTACAAATTGCTAAACCCTCACAAGGACCTACTCGTTTAGTAAAACAATCAGCTACCTGTTCACTATACTTAATGTTACCCGCTTCTTTGACCGAACAATCTCAATCCGAAGGAAGTATCGAAGAGGTCCAAGATCCTTTACCTCAAATGCTTCTCCTAGTCTTGCCTTCAAACAATTGATTTCTTCAACATCATCTCTAGTAATCACAATATCATCCACATACACCGCCAAAATGGTGATATGGATTCATCTATGCCGGTACTGTATGATCTCCATTACACCGAGAGTATCCCATACCACAAACAACTCTCCTGAACCTATCCATGCCCGTGGCGACTGTTTCAAGCCATACAAAGATTTCTTGAGCCTACACACCTTCCCATCAGTCTGTTTGTTCCAAAACCTGGAGGAATGTCCATATGGATCTCTTCTTGTAAATAACCACTATGAAGAAAAGCATTCTTCACATCTAGCCGATGTAAAGGCCACCCATAGTAAGTTGACTGCGCATGAGATTAATGTTCTCACCGTGTCCATCTTAGCCACTGGTGCTTTGGTCTCATCATAGTCTATCTCCCTTCTTCCTATAACCTTTTGCAATTAGTCTTGCCTTCTATCTATGCACCTTACCCTTTGGAGTCTGTTTTACGATGAACACCCATTTGCATCCAACTGCTCTTTTTCCTGCTAGGAGTGGAAGAAGATCCCACAACTTGTTCTTTTGAAGTGCACCAAGCTCCTCCTTCATTGCGTCTTTCTTCCACCGGGGATCCAGCTTTGCAGCCTTCCAATCATTTGGAATAGACAATGATTGTAGAGATGCAATGAATGCTTTGTGTGCGGGTGAGACATAAGAGTATGAAACTCAATTTGCAATGTCATGCTCATAGCCATATCGGACCGGAGGCTTTCCAGCATTAGTCCTAGTCTCTCTGCGTAGTGCAAGCGGCAATTCTAAAGAAGTATTACCACCTATCTCATTTTAACCTCCATCTTGCTCTTGTGGCTCCTCCTCGACTACCTCAAGTTGCTCTTGTGGTTCTTCATCCAAGACCACTAGCGGTACAAGAAGAAGGGGTCCCACCTCGGGGGCGGGGGTATCTTACTTCTTTTCCTCTGCGTTCGTGACTAGCTAGTAGGCACTCTTGTGTGGGTTGGCTCATTCCCCTAGAAAATGAATATTAAGAAGATAGATACCATTCCATCAATACTAGATTCATTCTTTCTGCTCAAAAAGAACAAAGCCTCTATTGTGGGAAAAGTCTTTGAAACCCGAAGTTCTAAAATAGAAAATGGAATGAAGAAGGGGTGTGACCTTATGGCCAACTATACTAGCTCCCCTAGAGGGATAATATAGCTCCTAAAGGATAATTGTTTATGGTATATTACCATAATTGGATAATTTGACCTGGTGCTGACTTGTTGTTGTTCTGAGAAGGGGACCTTGCAAAGCTTGAAAAGTTTTTTATATTTATTGATCCAATCTTTCTATAGATAGGCGCCTGTTGTGGCAGCAATTATTTAATCTCCACCTTAGCATACAAGGACCATGGCTCGCAGTGAGTAGTCACGGTGGTTTTGAGGAGACCTGCTCAAGGTCGCTGGTTCGGAGCTATTCTGAGATCTCAAGGAGTGCCAATCTCAACACGTGCAAGAAACAAGAAAGGCTTCCACCTATGACTGCAGCTACTGGTACTTTATCTCTGTCGCTTTCAACCCCCACTCCTTCTCCCTTTGGTTTCTAGAGGAAGTGAGAAAAAATAATATATCTTGTGTAACTAATCTTTCTTATCAAAAGGTTATAGTTCGTAGATCCTTTCTATAAGGACTACTTGAGCCATATCCGGTGCTTTGGACCTCTTTTAGCTGCTAGGTATCTACTGTGTTCAATCCCCACTTCCACTTGAAATGAGTAAGTCAATCCTCTTGCTCGGCTATGATACGAATACTATTCATACGCAGACCCGGATCCAAGATATGGGGCATAGACAGATAAGAATGGCTTCTGAGTGGCATTCATTGCACTCTCGAATGTGGGGCTCCTTGGCTGATGTGATGGAGCGTTATCAGCAGATACTTGCAAAGATCAAATCAAGCAGAAGAAACAAGGAAGTTAACTCAGCGCCATCGGCCACCTTAACACAAACAGCTTGGGACAGAGGTGTAATGTCGGATACAGAATTAGCAAGAGAATGCATTTTTCATCAAGTGAAACTACTTGAATAAACTGGAAGTTTTAAACCAAGTACTCTTGAAATCGCTACCCCCTGGGATGGAAAAAAAGGCTCAGGTTTTAGCCCTCCATTTTACCCCAGAAGTCGTTGTTCGTCTTTCAATATGAGAGGATGACAAGTGTCTGCAATGACTTAGCGACTGAGCCAATTGGTTACAGATTCTAGACTGGTCGATCAGATCACAAAATCTCAAGCAAAGAGCTGAGAGCAGAGAAGCGACATCGCTTCGATACTCCTTCCTCTTTTCATTATGAAACCAATATCAAGCAAGATATGAAGAAGAGGGTAGCTCCCTGGATTGAACACATAAAGTAGTGCCAAGATCTCCTATATGCGAGAGAGAAGTTCTCAAAAATGATGGAGCTGTTGGTTTCGACAATTGTACACTTGGTTGCTAAACCACACCCTTTATGGCGTTTGTAGGAAGAATTCATTCTGGTCCCAAAACTTATAAGGGATCTTGGTAGTGAATATGCAATGTTTAATTCCAATAAGTTGGTACTTCGCACAAGGAAGAAGCTCGTGTTAAAGATAGTTTCATGCAGAATGAACCCTACCTTAGCGTCTCATCCCCACCCACCAAGTCTTTATTCATGGTGAAAGGAGTGGTTTAATTCGATGCCGGATCGATTCCAGCCAGCGCCTGATTTTTCCCTTCTTTTATTTATTTGTTCAAGTGGCGGAAATTTTCAAACCAGTCCGATTCGGTGGTGATAATTGCGAACAAAAAAAGCCTCTCACGAGCCTTTTTCCCTCAAAAAATTGAGCATTTTTGTGATTACATACAAAGAAAGGGGTTTTCTGCAAAAAACATGCCACATCGGCACCTGACGGGCGGGCCCGACTGGTCAGATACACCGTCAATACACATTTATACGCAGTTTAGACCTTTTTGTAACTGCTAGCCTCAAACTTGGTACTAACATATACAAATTAGCAAAAGTGGTATCAATCTGCACATAATGCCCCAATTGTGGTACTTCCTGCAATTAACTCCAGCAAAAGCTGGGTCTTTTAATGTTAGGACATGCCATTGAAATTGCTCTCATGTCATTCCCTAGGACGACAATGGGGTGGCCCCGCATCTCCAAGAGACCACCTCTGTCAACATTCTTACACCCCCGCTACCACCGGCTTTAGCCATGATGACAGCGGGCCTATGTTGGCCTCGTGAAGATCGGGTCTCAGGACCTGTTGTCGGTACTAAAACCGGCGGATCTCGGGTAGGGGTCTCGAGCTTTAGTCTAGAAATGATGGTAATAGGAGACAAAGGACGCGATATTTACCCAGGTTCATTCCCTCTCGAAGAGGTAAAACCCTACGTCTTTGATTACATTGATTATGAAGTATCGAGTACAAGATGATCTACCTCGAGATCTGATACGTCCATTTTGCATCATGTTTTCTTACTGTTATTTATAATGTTTTGAGTTATTATTTCACTTTATAAAGCCATTCTAATGCCTTTTTAATCTTATTTTGCAAGTTTCATATGAAGAGGAAGATTGCCGGCAGCCAGAATTTTGGACTTGAAAAAGCTATAGCAGAGATGGACATTCTCGAGAGCTCCAAATGACCTGAAAATTTATGGAGAATTATTTTAGAATTAATAAAAGATATTGGCGAAAGAATACCAGGAGGGGACCAACCAGAGAGTCACAAGCTCAAGGGGGGCGCACCCCCTAGGGCGCGTTGGGTGAGCTCATGACTCCACCAGTAGGCCTCTAGGGCCCATCTTCTCCTCACAAGAAGATTTTCGGGACGAAGCGCCACTGCCTTGAGGCAGAACCAGGGCAGAAACACTTTTGCTCTATAGCGAAGCGATTCCGCCGGGGATACTTCCCTCTGGGAAGGAAAAATCAAAGACATCGACATCACCAACGATCCTCTCATCTGAGAGGACCAATCTTCATCAACATCTTCACTGGTGATACGTATCCAACGTATCTATAATTTTTGATTGTTCCATGCTGTTATATTACATTCTTTGATGTTTAGCATCTTTATATCATTTTTTGGGACTAACCTATTGACATACTGCCCAGTGCATGTTGCTGTTTTTTGCTTGTTTTTTACTTCACAGAAAATCAATACCAAACGGAGTCCAAATGCAGCAAAACTTTTTGTAGATTTTTTTGGACCATAAGACATCCAGTGGGCCAAAGAAGTACCAAAGGGGTGCCTCGAGGGGGGCATGACCCACTTGGGCGCGCCTGGGGGCCCAGGCGTGCCCAGGTGGGTTGTGGCCACCTTGGTAACCTCCCGCACTGCCTCTTCACCCTATAAATTGCCAAATATTCCAAAAAACCCTTGGGGTAACCCTAGATCGGAAGTTCCGCCGCTGCAAGCCTCTGTAGCCATAAAAAACCAATCTAGACCCCATTCCGGCACGCTGTCGGAGAGGGAAATCATCACCGGTGGCCATGTTGATCATCCCGGCGGCCACCATGATGAGGAGGGAGTAGTCCACCCTCGGGGCTGAGGGTTTGTACTAGTAGCTATGTGTTTAATCTCTCTCTCTCTCTCGTGTTCTTGAGATGGCACGATTTTGATGTATCACGTGCTTTGTTAATATGGTTGGATCATGTGGTGTTTTCCCTCTCTGTCTTGTTGTGATGAATAGAGTTTTCCCTTTGAGATTTCATTTTATCGGATTTAATACTTTTATGGATTTGAGAGCACTTGATATATGTCTTGCATATGCATACCCATGGTGACAATGGGGTATTATATTGATTCACTTGATATATGTTTTGGCACTCAACTCGCAGATTCCCGAGGTGACATTGGGGTAATCTATGCATAGGGTTGATGCACGCTTTCGTCCTTGTTTCTCCTGTAGAAATCTTGGGGCACTCTTTGAGGTTCTTTGTGTTGGATCGAGTATTATGAATCTGAAATTGTTTGATGTGTATCGTATAATTAACTCATGGATACTTGTGGCGACATTGGAGTATCTAGGTGACATTAGAGTTGGTTGATGTGTATCATACGATGTTATTTTAGTACAAACTCTTGGATAGATCGACTGAAAAGAATAACATTGTGTTATTTTAGTACGAACTCTTGAATAGATCGAACGAAAAGAATAACTTTAAGGTGGTTTCGTACCCTACAAACAATTTCTTCTTATGTTCTCTGCTAGATAAGAACTTTGGAGTGATTCTTCATCACATGTTGAGGGATGGTTATATGATCCAATTAGATTAGCAATGTTGAGAGATTGCACTAGCGAAAGTACGTACCCTAGACCTTATTTTCAAGCATTGCAATACCGTTTGTGCTCACTTTTGTTACTTGCTACCTTGCTGTTTTTATTGTTCCTACTGCAAAAATCAATATCTACTATTGTTACTACACTTGTATCACCATCTCTTCGCCAAACTAGTGCACCTATACAATTTACCATTGTATTTGGTGTGTTGGGGACACAAGAGACTTTTTATTATTTGGTTCCAGGGTTGTTTGAAAGAGACCATCTTCATCCTACACCTCCCATGGATTGATAAACCTTAGGTCATCAACTTGAGGGAAATTTGCTATTGTCCTACAAAACTCTGCGCTTGAAGACTAATACATCTCCAACGTATCTATAATTTTTTATTGTTCCATGCTATTATAGTATCATTCTTGGCTGTTTTACAACCATTTTTGTAGCAACTTTATATCATTTTTTGGGACTAACCTATTGATATAGTGCCCACGGCTAGTTGTTGTTTTTTGCTTGTTTTTTACTTCGCAGGAAATCAATACCAAACGGAGTCCAAACGTAGCGGAACCTTTTGGTGATTTTTTCTGGACCAAAAGACACCTGATGGGCCAAAGAAGTACCAAAGGGGTTCCCCAAGGGGGGCACAACCCACATGGGCACGCCTGGAGGGCCAGACGCGCCCTGGTGGGTTATGCCCACCTCGGTGGCCTCCCACACCGCCTCTTTGCTCTATAAATACCCAATGTTTCAGAAACCCTAGGGGATTCAACGAAAATCAATTCCAGCCACCGCAAGTTCCAGAAACACCAGATCCAATCTAGACACCATCACGGAGGGGTTCATCATCCTCATTGGTGCCTCTCCGATGATGCGTGAGTAGTTCATTGTAGACCAACGGGTCCGTAGTTAGTAGCTAGATGGCTTCCTCTCTCTCATTTGATTCTCAATACAATGGTCTCTTGGAGATCTATTGTATGTAACTCCTTTTGCGTTGTGTTTGTTGGGATCCGATGAACTTTGAGTTTATGACCATATCTATGTTTTTATCCATGAAAGTTATTTGAGTCTTTTGATCTCTTATATGCATGATTACTTATAGCCTCATATCTCTTCTTTGAATCTTTGGTTTAGTTAGGCCGATTAGATCGATTTTTCTTGCCATGGGAAGAGGTTCTTTGTGATGGCCTTGATCTTACGGTGCTTGATCCCAGTGACAGAAGGGGAACCGACACGTATGTATCATTTCCATTAAGGATGGGGTCTATTTCTACATAAATAGATCTTGTCTACATCATGTCATGGTTCTTATTGCATTACTCCATTTTTCCATGAACTTAATACACTAGATGCATGCTGGATAGTGGTCGATGTGTGGAGTAATAGTAGTAGATGCACGCAGGAGTCGGTCTACTAATCTTGGACGTGATGCCTTGATACGTCTCCAACGTATCTATAATTTTTGATTGTTCCATGCTATTATATTATCTGTTTTGGATGTTTAATGGGCTTTAATATGCTCTTTTATATTATTTTTGGGACTAACCTATTAACCGGAGGCCCAGTGCCAGTTTCTATTTTTTTTGCCTATTTTAGAGTTCTGCAGAAAAGGAATACCAAACGGAGTCCAAACGGAATGAAACCTTCGCGATGATCTTTCTTGGACTGAAAGCAATACAGAAGACTTGGAGTTGAAGTCAGAAACTCCACGACGCGTCCACGAGGCAGGAGGGTGCGCTTGGGGGGGTAGGCGCGCCCCCACCCTCGTGGGCCCCTCGTAGCTCCACCGACGTACTTCTTTCGCCTATATATACTCTTATACCCTAGAAACATCAGGGGGAGCCATGAAACCACTTTTCCACCGCCGCAACCTTCTGTACCCGTGAGATCCCATCTTGGGGCCTTTTCCGGCGATCTGCCGGACGGGGAATCGATCCCGAAGGGCTTGTACATCAACACCATTACCTCTCCGATGAAGCGTGAGTAGTTTACCACAGACCTTCGGGTCCATAGTTATTAGCTAGATGTCTTATTCTCTCTCTTTGATTCTCAATACAAAGTTCTCCTCAATGTTCTTGGAGATCTATTTGATGTAATACTCTTTTGCGGTGTGTTTGCCGAGATCCGATGAATTGTGGATTTATGAGCAAGATTATCTATGAATATTATTTGGTTCTTCTCTGAATTATTATATGCATGATTTGATATCTTTGCAAGTCTCTTTGAATTATCGGTTTAGTTTGGCCTACTATATTGATCTTTCTTGCAATGGGAGAAGTGCTTAGCTTTGGGTTCAATCTTGAAGTGTCCTTTCCCAGTGACAGTAGGGGCAGCAAGGCACGTATTGTATTGTTGCCACCGAGGATAAAAAGATGGGGTTTATATCATATTGCTTGAGTTTATCCCTCTACATCATGTCATCTTGCTTAATGCATTACTCCATTCTTATGAACTTAATACTCTAGATGCATGTTGGATAGAGGTCGATGTGTAGAGTAATAGTAGTAGATGCAGAATCGTTTCGGTCTACTTGACACAGACGTGATGCCTATGTTCATGATCATTGCCATAAATATCTTCATAATTATGCGCTTTTCTATCAATTGCTCGGCAGTAATTTGTTCACCCATCGTAATACATGCTATCTTGAGATAAGCCACTAGTGAAACCTATGGCCCCCGGGTCTCTTTCCTATTATATTACATCTCTTTTCCATTATATCGCATCTCGTTTACTATTTTGCAATCTTTACTTTCCAATCTATACAACAAAAATACCAAAAAATATTTACTTTACTATTTTTATTAGATCTCAATTTTGCGAGTGACCGTGAAGGGATTGACAACCCCTTTATCGCGTTGGTTGCGAGGTTCTTGATTGTTTGTGTAGGTACTATATGACTTGTGCGTTGTCTCCTACTGGATTGATACCTTGGTTCTCAAAACCGAGGGAAATACTTACACTACTTTGCTGCATCACCCTTTCCTCTTCAAGGGAAAAACCAATGCAAGCTCAAGAGGTAGCAAGAAGGATTTATGGCGCTGTTGCCGAGGAGATCTTCGCCAAGTCAAGCCATACCAAGTACCCATCATAAACTCTTCTCCCTCGCATTGCACTATTTTCCATTCACCTCTCGTTTTCCTCTCCCCCACTTCTAAAATGATTTCCGAAAACCTTTGACTTTTCTTCGCCCTTCTTCCATTCGATCTTTTGTTCGCTTGTGTTACCATGTGCCTTCTTTTTGCTTGCATCTTCACTTGCTAAAATTTTATGGATCCTCATCCACTTGCTAATCTTTTTAAGATATCCAATTACTATGAACCAATTGCTACTGAGTTTTGTGCACTAGATTATATTTATGAAGTTTTGATTGAAATTCGTGAGTCTAAAAATTGTGATGAAGAAATTTATGAAGAGATTCACGATAGCTCCTTGAATAAAAAGCATGATTGCAATGATTTTACTATGAATTCTATTGATGTCAATTGTGCTAATAATATGCAAAACCCTAAGCTTGGGGATGCTAGTTTTTGTATGTCTACTACTTGTTGCAATGATCATGATTGGGGTGATTCTTCTTATGATCTTGAAAATTTATTTAAGCCCCATGATGAAGATGAGATTGATAATAATGTTCAAAATAATATTGAAAGTGGGTTTGGAAGAGTGTCAAATTTAGATCCCACATATTTGGAGAATGTTAAATCTTATGAAATTTTTGATAAAAGTGGGTTTGGAGAGGTCATGACTTTAGTTAATGTTAATCCCACTATTTTGGAAGAGTGTCAACTTTGCATGCATGTGGATCGTGTTGAGAATATGTTATGTGATAGCTATATTGTTGAATTTACTTATGATCCTACATGTAATTATTATGAGAGAGGAAAATATGGTTGTAGAAATTTTCATGTTACTAATTACCTCTCTTCATGTTGAGATTGCTATCGTCTCTTTCTTCTTCCTTGCATATGCTAGTTTTTGCTTGCTATGATAATCTATTTGCCTATAAGATGCCTATGCATAGGAAGTATGTTAGAATTAGATGTGTTTGTCATGTGTTTCATGATGCTCTCTTTGCGCTTCAATTCTTGTCTTTCATGTGAGCATCACCGAAATCTCAATGCCTAGCTAGGGGCGTTAAACGATAGCGCTTGTTGGGAGGCAACCAGATTTTATTTTTGTTTTTAAATTTTTGCTCCTGTTTAGTAATAAATAATTCATATAGCTTCTGTTTAGATGTGGTTTTATGTTTTAATTAGTGTTTGTGCCAAGTAGAACCTTTGGGAAGACTTGGGTGAAGTCTTTGCGATCTTGCTGTAAAAAAATAGAAACTTTTGCGCTCACGAGAATAGCTGTAATTTTTTACATAAGAGTGATTTTAGGTTGATTATTTTTGAAGAAGATTAATAGGAAAATTACTCACATCCATCAATTTATTTCAGAATTTTTGGAGTTACATAAGTATTCGAAAGTTACCGATTTCTACAGACTGTTCTATTTTTGACAGATTCTGTTTTTCGTGTGTTGGTTGCTTATTTTGATGAATCTATGAGTAGTATCGGGGAATATGAACCATAGAGAAGTTGGAATACAGTAGGTTTAACACCAATATACTTATAGCCTCATATTTCTTCTTCGAATCTTTGGTTTAGTTAGGCCGACTAGATCAATTTTTCTTGCCACGGGAAGAGGTGCTTTGTGATGGGTTCAATCTTACGGTGCTTGATCCCAGTGACAGAAGGGGAACCGACACGTATGTATCATTGCCATTAAGGATAACAAGATGGGGTCTATTTATACATAAATAGATCTTGTCTACATCATGTCATGGTTCTTATTGCATTACTCTGTTTCTCCATGAAATTAATACACTAGATGCATGCTAGATAGTGGTCGATGTGTGGAATAATAGTAGTAGATGCAGGCATGAGTCGGTCTACTAATCTTGGATGTGATGCCTATATAATGATCATTTCCTAGATATCGTCATGATTATTTTAAGTTCTATCAATTGCCCAATAGTAATTTGTTTACCCACCGTATGCTATTTTTCTCGAGAGAAGCCACTAGTGAAATCTATAGCCCCCGGGTCTCTTCTTTATCATATTTGCCAATAGTGAAATCTATAGCCCCCAATTTCCAATAAGGAAGGGTATGGAAAACTTCCCTAGAACTAGAATTAAGCCACCATATGAATCAATCATGAGGGCATCTTATGGATCTAGAAACAAAGATGACAACACGTAGATCTTTGCATTATGCCTAGCTAGGGGCATCAAATGATAGCGCTTGTTGGGAGGCAATCAAATGAATAAAATTTATTTTTGTCTTTTTCTTTATGTTCTTGAGTTTTTGCACAATTATGCTACTATTATGATTGTTTTTTGTGTGTTTTAGTTAGTGTTTGTGTCAAGCAAAGCCTTTGGGGTCATGTTGGGTGACAGTTGATTTGATCTTGTCGAAAAACATAAACTTTTGCGCTCAGAAAAATAATTTTCATAAATGATAGAAATGTGATTTTGCTCTGAATTTTTTACACAAGATTTATATACAAATTTTCCACGTTGTCCTAATTTTTCAGAATTTTTGGAGTTATAGTATACAAAGTTCCCTGGTTACTACAGACTGTTCTGTTTTTGACATATTCTGTTTTCTTTGCGTTTTGTGCTTATTTTGATGAATCTATGGTTTGTATTGGAGGGTATAAGCTATAGCAAATTTGGAATACAGTAGATATAATGCAAAAATAAAATATGAATGGGTTTGCAGCAGTACTTAGAGTAGTGATTTGCTTTGTTATACTAACGGATCTCACGAAGGTTTTGTTGAGTTTTGTGTGATTGAAGTTTTCAAGTTTTGGGTGAGATCACGAGGGATGAAGGAATAAGGAGTAAGAAGAGCCTAAGCTTGGGGATGCCCCATGGCATCCCAAGCTATTATCTAAAAGAGAAGCAATCAACTAAGCTTGGGGGTGCCCCGAGTGGCATCCCCTCTTTCCTCTAACGACCATCGGTATTTTACTTGAAGCTATATTTTTATTCGTCACATATCATGAGTTTTACTTGGAGCATCTTGTATGATATGAGTCTTTGCTTGTTTTACTTTTTGTTTTAATTCATCTATCCTTGCTAGACACACCTATTTGGGGGAGCCAAAATTATGCTATTGCTCTCTATGCTTCACTTAAATCTTTATGAGCTATGGAATTGCTCTAGTGCTTCACTTATATCTTTTTGAGCACGGTGTGCTTTTTTATTTTTGAAGAAATGCTCTCATGCTTCACTTAGATTTATTTGAGAGTTAATTTTTTTTTAATAAATTCTCTCTTGCTTCACTTCAATTATTTTGAGATTAAAAAATTTATGCTCATGTTCTTCACTTAGATTTGTTTGAGCTATCAAAAGCAACATATGAAATTAGTCCCAACGTGATAGATATTCAAGAGGGATATAATAAAAACTTTCTTAAAGATCATTGGACAAAATAAAATTGATTCCTTGTAATAGTTTTGCGATATGTTGATATAATATGTGAGTGATGTTGATGAGTAATTATGCTTAAGTAAGAATATTGGTGTTAAGGTTTGTGATTCCCTATGCAAGCATGAAAGTCAATAGTTATGCAATGAAATTACAACCTACTTGTGGTGCATTATTCGGTGTTAGTTATGCTTAATGCTCGCTTATTAGATTTTTCATTTCTTGGTTGGATGCTTCCCAATCTTTTTCTAGCCTTCATTTGCACTAAGTATGATCACTACTTGTGCATCCAAAATCCTTAAACCAATTTTGCCATATGAGTCCACTATACCTACCTATATGCGGTATTTCTGTGCCATTCTAAACAAATTTGTATGTGCATCTCTAATTTCAAAATAAATTTCTCTTTTGTGTGCTCGTACTGCTCATGAAACGGTAGGGGGTGGCTGATATTTTTCCATGCTAGATGTGTTATTCTCAAGATGAGTGTTTATTCACTTGTCATTGCATGAGAGTACGACAAAGGTATTAGGGATGCCCATTCCCGAAATGAAAAATGATTTTATTTTATGTTGTCAAATAATAAATTCCTTGGAAAGTGTTGGTATGGACGGCACCCATGGATTCGGTTAGCCGTGCAATATAAAAGTATGGTGGAAAAAGGAATAAACTTTATTTTCTGTTTGGGAACCGCCTATGATATATCTAGCATGGAAAGTATTGGGAACTACTCGATCGTTTTTGTTGACAGGAAAAGCATGCCACCCAAAATGTTTGATCTCTACCTTTTTCTCTTTGAGCTCTGGCACCTCTACAAATCCGCACTTCCCTTTGTGAAGGGCCTTTCTTTTACTTTATGCAATTTTTATTTTTATTTTGAGTCTCTATCTTCTCTTATGAAGCACCAACTAAGGGGCACTATGATCGTACTTGAGCATTGAGTGTAGCTAATATGAGAGTGTGTTTCATGAATGGATCAATGATTGAACATAATGGGCTAGGGATAACTTGCTTTAGTGTTGATATTTTGAAAGACATGGTTGCTTGTTGATATGCTTGAGTATTGAAATCTTCATGTCAAAACTAGACTATTGCCTTGAATCATATAAAAGTCCAAATGTACATGCTAAAAAGAAAAGAATATGTGATGAACATGATAGGCAGCATTCCACATCAAAAATTCTGTTTTTATCATTTACCTACTCGGGGACGAGCAGGAATTAAGCTTGGGAATGCTGATACGTCTCCAACGTATCTATAATTTTTTATTGTTCCATGCTGTTATATTATCATTCTTGGATGTTTTACAATCATTTTATAGCAACTTTATACCAATTTTTGGAACTAACCTATTGACATAGTGCCCAGGGCCAGTTGTTCTTTTTTTGCTTGTTTTTTACTTCGTAGGAAATCAATACCAAACGGAGTCCAAATGCAGCAAAACTTTTTGGTGATTTTTCTCGACCAGTAGACACAAGATGGGCCAAAGAAATACCAGAGGGATGCCTGAGGAGGGCACAACCCACCTAGGCGCGCCTGGGAAAATACAAGAGGGGTGCCCGAGGGGGGCACAACCCACCTGGGCGCGCCCTGGTGGGTTATGCCCACCTCGGTGGCCTCCCGCACCGGCTCTTTGCTCTAAATACCCTAGTATTCCAGAAACGCTAGGGGAGTCGACAAAAATCAATTCCAGCCGCCGCAAGTTCCAGAAACACTAGATCCAATTTAGAAACCATCGCGGTGGGTTCATCATCCTCATTCGTGCCTCTCCAATGATGCGTGAGTAGTTCATTGTAGACCTACAGGTCCGTAGTTAGTAGCTAGATGGCTTCCTATCTCTCATTTGATTCTCAATACAATGGTCTCTTGGAGATCTATTTGATGTAACTCTTTTTGCGGTGTGTTTGTTGGGATCCGATGAACTTTGAGTTTATGATGAGATCTATGTTTTTATCCATGAAAGTTATTTGAGTCTTTTGATATCTTATATGCATGATTACTTATGGCCTCGTATTTCTTCTTTGAATCTTTGGTTTAGTTAGGCCGACTAGATCGATTTTTCTTGCCATGGGAAGAGGTGCTTTGTGATGGGTTTGATCTTATGGTGCTTGATCCCAGTGATAGAAGGGGAACCAACACGTATGTGTCATTGCCATTAAGGATAACAAGATGGGGTCTATTTCTACATAAATAGATCTTGTATACACCATGTCATCGTTCTTATTTCATTACATCGTTTTCGATGAACTTAATACACTAGATGCATGCTAGACAATGGTCGGCGTGTGGAGTAATAGTAGTAGATACAGGCAGGAGTCAGTCTACTAATCTTGGACGTGATGCCATATAATGATCATTGCCTGGATATCGTCATGATTATTTGAAGTTCTATCAATTGCCCAATAGTAATTTGTTTACCCACCGTATGCTATTTTTCTTGAGAGAAGCCACTAGTGAAATCAAAAGCCCCTGGGTCTCTTCTTTATCATATTTGCCTTTGAGATCTATTTTTATTTGCTTTTATTTTCAGATGTATTAATCCAAAACACAAAAATACCTTGCTGCAATTTTTATTTATTTATTTTATCTCGCGTTCCCGCGAGATCTATTTATCCAATCTAGTACAATTTTGAAGGAAATATGCCCTAGAGGCAATAATAAAGTTATTATTTATTTACTTATTTCATGATAAATGTTTATTATTCATGCTAGAATTGTATTAACCGGAAACATAATACATGTGTGAATACATGGACAAACATAGTGTCACTAGTATGCCTCTACTTGACTAGCTCGTGAATCAAAGATGGTTAAGTTTCCTAGCCATGGACAAAAGAGTTGTCATTTGATTAACGGGATCACATCATTAGGAGAATGATGTGATTGACTTGACCCATTCCGTTAGCTTAGCACACGATCGTTTAGTATGTTGCTACTGCTTTCTTCATGACTTATACATGTTCCTGTGACTATGAGATTATGCAACTCCCGTTTACCAGAGGAACACTTTGTGTGCTACCAAACATCACAACGTAACAGGGTGATTATAAAGGTGCTCTATAGGTGTCTCCGAAGGTACATGTTGGGTTGGCGTATTTCGAGATTAGGTTTTGTCACTCCGATTGTCGGAGAGGTATCTCTGGGCCCTCTCGGTAATACACATCACTTAAAGCCTTGCAAGCATTGCAACTAATGAGTTAGTTGTGGGATGATGTATTACGGAACGAGTAAAGAGATTTGCCGGTAACGAGATTGAACTAGGTATTGGATACCGACGATCGAATCTCGGGCAAGTAACATACCGATGACAAAGGGAACAACGTATGTTGTTATGCGGTTTGACCGATAAAGATATTCGTAGAATATGTAGGAGCCAATATGAGCATCCATGTTCCACTATTGGTTATTGACCGGAAACAGTTCTAGGTCATGTCTACATAGTTCTCGAACCCGTAGGGTCCGCACGCTTAAGGTTTCGATGACAGTTATATTATGAGTTTATGAGTTTTGATGTACCGAAGAAGTTCGGAGTCCCGGATGAGATCGGGGACATGACGAGGAGTCTTGAAATGGTCGAGACATAAAGATCGATATATTGGACGACTATATTCGGACTTCGGAAAGGTTCCGAGTGATTCGGGTCTTTTTCGGAGTATCGGAGAGTTACGGGAATTCGTCGGGAGAAGTATTGGGCCTTATTGGGCCATACGGGAAAGAGAGAGGGGCTGCCTAGGGCAGGCCGCGCCCCCCCCCCAAGGCCTAGTCCGAATTGGACTAGGGGGAGGGGCCGCACCCCCTCCTTCGTTCCCTCCTCTCTTCCTTCCCTCTCCTACTCCTAACAGGAAAGGGGGGCCAAACCTACTTGGAGTAGGTTTGCCCCCCCTAGGGCGCGCCTCCCCTCTTGGCCGGCCCCCTCCTCCTCTCCCCCTTTATATACGGAGGAGGGGGCACCCCATAGACACACAAGTTGATCTACGGATCGTTCCTTAGCCGTGTGCGGTGCCCCCCTCCACCATATTCCACCTCGGTCATATCGTCACGGAGTTTAGGCGAAGCCCTGTGCCGGTAGAACATCATCATCGTCACCACGCCGTCGTGCTGACGGAACTCATCCCCGACGCTTTGCTGGATTGGAGCCCGGGGAACATCATCGAGCTGAACGTGTGCTAAACACGAAGGTGCCGTACGTTCGGTGCTTGGATCGGTCGAATCGTGAAGACGTACGACTACATCAACCGCGTTGTCATAACGCTTCCGCTTACGGTCTACGAGGGTACGTGGACAACACTCTCCCCTCTCGTTGCTATACCATCACCATGATCTTGCGTGTGCGTGGGAATTTTTTGTTGAAATTACTACGTTCCCCAACAGTGGCATCCGAGCCTAGGTTTTATGCGTTGATGTTATATGCACGAGTAGAACACAAGTGAGTTGTGGGCGATACAAGCCATACTGCTTACCAGCATGTCATACTTTGGTTCGGCGGTATTGTTGGATGAAGCGGCCCGGACCGACATTACGCGTACGCTTACGCGAGACTGGTTTTACCGCCGTGCTTTGCACATAGGTGACTAGCGGGTGTCAGTTTCTCTAACTTTAGTTGAATCGAGTGTGGCTACGCCTAGTCCTTGAGAAGGTTAAAACATCACCAACTTGACGAACTATCATTGTGGTTTTTGATGTGTAGGTAAGAACGGTTCTTGCTCAGCCCGTAGCAACCACGTAAAACTTGAAACAACAAAGTGGAGGATGTCTAACTTGTTTTTGCAGGGCATGTTGTGATGTGATATGGTCAAGACGTGATGCTATATTTTATTGTATGAGATGATCATGTTTTGTAACCGAGTTATCGGCAACTGGCAGGAGCCATATGGTTGTCGCTTTATTGTATGAAATGCAAACGCCCTATAATTGCTTTACTTTATCACTAAGCGGTAGCAATAGTCGTAGAAGCAATAGTTGGCGAGACGACAACGATGCTACTATGGAGATCAAGGTGTCACGCCGGTGACAATGGTGATCATGACAGTGCTCTGGAGATGGATATCACAAGCACAAGATGATGATGGCCATATCATATCACTTATATTGATTGCATGTGATGTTTATCCTTTATGCATCTTATCTTGCTTTGATTGACGGTAGCATTTTAAGATGATCTCTCACTAATTATCAAGAAATTTTCTCCCTGAGTATGCACCGTTGCCAAAGTTTGTCATGCCCAGACACCACGTGATGATCGGGTGTGATAAGCTCTACGTCCATCTACAACGGGTGCAAGCCAGTTTTGCACACGCAGAATACTCAGGTTAAACTTGACGAGCCTAGCATATGTAGATATGGCCTCGGAACACGGAGACCGAAAGGTCGAGCGTGAATCATATAGTAGATATGATCAACATAGTGATGTTCACCATTGAAAACTACTCCATCTCACGTGATGATCGGTTATGGTTTAGTTGATTTGGATCACGTGATCACTTAGAAGATTAGAGGGATGTCTTTCTAAGTGGGAGCTCTTAAGTAATATGATTAATTGAACTTTAATTTATCATGAACTTAGTCCTGGTAGTATTTTGCAAATTATGTTGTAGATCAATAGCTCGCGTTGTTGCTTTCATATGTTTATTTTTATATGTGTTCCTAGAGAAAACTATGTTGAAAGATGTTAGTAGCAATGATGCGGATTGGATCCATGATCTGAGGTTTATCCTCATTGCTTCACAGAAGAATTATGTTCTTGATGCACCGCTAGGTGACAGACCTATTGCAGGAGCAGATGCAGACGTTATGAACGTTTGGCTAGCTCAATATGATGACTACTTGATAGTTTAGTGCACCATGCTTAACGGCTTAGAATCGGGACTTCAAAGACGTTTTGAACGTCATGGACCATATGACATGTTCCAGGAGTTGAAGTTAATGTTTCAAGCAAATACCCGAGTTGAGAGATATGGTCTCCAACAAGTTCTATAGCTAAAAGATGGAGGAGAATCGCTCAACTAGTGAGCATGTGCTCAGATTGTCTGGGTACTACAATCGCTTGAATCAAGTGGGAGTTAATCTTCCAGATAAGATAGTGATTGACAGAATTCTCTAGTCACCATCACCAAGTTTGTAGAACTTCTTGATGAACTATACTATGCAAGGGATGACGAAAACGATTCCCAAGCTCTTCGTGATGCTGAAATCGATGAAGGTAGAAATCAAGAAAAGCATCAAGTGTTGATGGTTGACAAGACCACTAGTTTCAAGAAAAGGGCAAAGGGAAGAAGTGGAACTTGAAGAAGAACGGCAAGCAAGTTGTTGCTCAAGTGAAGAAGCCCAAGTCTGGTCCTAAGCCTGAGACTAAGTGCTTCTACTGCAAAGGGACTAGTCACTGGAAGTGGAACTGCCCCAAGTATTTGGCGGATAAGAAGGATGGCAAAAGTGAACAAAGGTATACTGGATATACATGTTATTGATGTGTACTTTACTAGTGTTTATAGCCACCCCTCGGCATTTTGATACTGGTTCAGTTGCTAAGAGTAGTAACTCGAAATGGGAGTTGCAGAATAAACAGAAAATAGTAAAAAGGCGAGGTGACAATGTGTGTTGGAAGTAGTTCCAAGATTGATATGATCATCATCGCACACTCCCTATACTTTTGGGATTAGTGTTGAAACTAAATAAGTGTTATTTGATGTTTGCGTTGAGCATGAATATGATTTGATCATGTTTATTGCAATACGGTTATTCATTTAAGTAAGAGAATAAATTGTTGTTCTGTTTACATGAATAAAACTTTATATGGTTACACACCCAATGAAAATGGTTCGTTGGATCTCGATCATAGTGATACACATATTCATAATATTGAAACCAAAAGATGCAAAGTTAATAATGATAGTGCAACTTATTTGTGGCACTGCAGTTTAGGTCATATTGGTGTAAAGCGCATGAAGAAACTCCATGCTGATGGGATTTTGGAATCACTTGATGCTTGCGAACCATGCCTTATGGGCAAGATGACTAAAGACTCCGTTCTCCGGAACAATAGAGCGAGCAACTGACTTATTGGAAATAATACATACTGATGTATGCAATCCAATGAGTGTTGAGGCTCGCGGCAAGTATCATTATTTTCTGACCTTCACAGATGATTTGAGCAGATATGGGTATATCTACTTAATGAAACATAAGTCTGAAACGTTTGAAAAGTTCAAAGAATTTCAGAGTGAAGTTGAAAATCATCGTAAAAAGAAAATAAAATTTCTACGATCTGATCGTGGAGGAGAATATTTGAGTTGCGAGTTTGGTCTACATTTGAAACAATGCGGAATTGTTTCGCAACTCACGCCACCCGGAACACCACAGCGTAATGGTGTGTCCGAACGTCATAACCGTACTTTATTGGATATTGTACAATCTATGATGTTTCTTACCGATTTACCACTATCGTTTTGGGGTCATGCATTAAAGATAGCTGCATTCACGTTAAAAAGGGGCACCACCTAAGTCCGTTGAGACGACACAATATGAACTGTGGTTTGGCAAGAAACCAAAGTTGTCGTTTCTTAAAGTTTGGGGTTGCGATGCTTATGTGAAAAAGTTTCATCCTGATAAGCTCAAACCCAAATCGGAGAAATGTGTCTTCATAGGATACCCAAAGGAGAAAGTTGGGTACACCTTCTATCACAGATCTGAAGGCAAGACATTCGTTGCTAAGAATGGATCCTCTCTAGAGAAGGAGTTTCTCTCGAAAGAAGTGAGTGGGAGGAAAGTAGAACTTGATAAGGTAATTGTACCTTCTCCCTTATTGGAAAGTAGTTCATCACAGAAATCTGTTCCTGTGACTACTACACCAATTAGTGAGGAAGCTAATGATGATGATCATGTAACTTCAGATCAAGTTACTACCGAATCTCGTAGGTAAACCAGAGTAAGATCCACACTAGAGTGGTACAGCAATCCTGTTCTGGAAGTCATGCTACTAGATCATGATGAACCTACGAACTATGAAGAAGCGAGTGAGCCCAGATTCCGCAAAATGGCTTGAGGCCATGAAATCTGAGATGGGATCCATGTATGAGAACAAAGTATGGACTTTGGTTGACTTGCCCGATGATCGGCAAGCCATTGAGATTAAATGGATTTTTAAGAGGAAGATAGACGCTGATAGTAGTGTTACTATCTACAAAGCTAGACTTGTCGAAAAAGGTTTTTGACAAAGTTCAAGGTGTTGACTACGATGAGATTTTCTCACTCGTATCGATGCTTAAAGTCTGTCTGAATCATGTTAGCAATTGCCGCATTTTATGAAATCTGGCAAATGGATAACAAAACTGCAATCCTTAATGGATTTATTAAAAAAAAGAGTTGTATATGATGCAGCCAGAAGGTTTTGTCAATCCTAAAGGTGTTAACAAAATGTACAAGCTCCAGCGATCCATCTATGGACTGGTGCAAGCATCTCGGAGTTGGAATATATGCTTTGATGAGTTGATCAAAGCATATAGTTTTATACAGACTTGCGGTGAAGCCTATATTTACAAGAAAGTGAGTGGGAGCACTACAACATTTATGATAAGTATATGTGAATGACATATTGTTGATCGGAAATAATGTAGAATTTTTCTGGAAAGCATAAATGAGTGTTTGAAAGGAGTTTTTCAAAGAAAGACCTTGGTGAAGCTGCTTACACATTGAGCATCAAGATCTATAGAGATAGATCAAGATGCTTGATAAGATTTTTCAATTAGTACATACCTTGACAAGATTTTGAAGTAGTTCAAAATGGAACAGTCAAAGAAAGAGTTCTTGCCTGTGATACAAAGGTGTGATGTTGAGTAAGACTCAAAACCAGACCATGACAGAAAATAGAAAGAAAATGAAAAGTCATTCCCTATGCCTCAGTCATAGGTTCTATAAAGTATGCTATGCTATGTGCCAGACCTATTGTATACCTTTCTCTGTATTTGACAAGGGAGTACAATAGTGATCTAAGAGTAGATCACTGGACATTGGTCAAGAATATCCTTAGTGAGGACTAAGGAAATATTTCTCGATTATGGAGGTGATAAAAGAGCCTGTAGTAAAGAGTTACATCGGTGCAAGCTTTTACACCAATCCAGATGACTCTAAGTCTCAATCTGGATACATATTGAAAGTGGGAGCAATTAGCTAGAGTAGCTCCGTGCAGAGCATTGTGGACATAGAATATTTGCAAAACACATACGGCTCTGAATGTGACAGACCCGTTGACTAAACTTCTCTCATGAGCAAAACATAATCATACCTTAGTACTCTTTGGGTGTTAATCACATAGCCATGTGAACTAGATTATTGACTCTAGTAAACCCTTTGGGCGTTGATCACATGACGATGTGAACTATGGGTATTAATCACATACAGATGTGAATATTGGTGTTAAATCACATGGTGATGTGAACTAGATTATTGACTCTAGTGCAAGTGGGGGACTAAAGGAAATATGCCCTAGAGGCAATAATAAAGTTATTATTTATTTCCCTATTTCATGATAAATGTTTATTATTCATGCTAGAATTGTATTAAGCGGAAACATAATACATGTGTGAATACATAGACAAACATAGTGTCACTAGTATGCCTCTACTTGACTAGCTCGTGAATCAAAGATGGTTAAGTTTCCTAGCCATGGACAAAAGAGTTGTCATTTGATTAATGGGATCACATCATTAGGAGAATGATGTGATTGACTTGACCCATTCCGTTAGCTTAGCACACGATCGTTTAGTATGTTGCTACTGCTTTCTTCATGACTTATACATGTTCCTGTGACTATGAGATTATGCAACTCCCGTTTACCAGAGGAACACTTTGTGTGCTACCAAACGTCACAATGTAACTGGGTGATTATAAAGGTGCTCTACAGGTGTCTCCGAAGGTACATGTTGGGTTGGCGTATTTCAAGATTAGGTTTTGTCACTCCGATTGTCGGAGAGGTATCTCTGGGCCCTCTCGGTAATACACATCACTTAAAGCCTTGCAAGCATTGCAACTAATGAGTTAGTTGTGGGATGATGTATTACCGAACAAGTAAAGAGATTTGCCAGTAACGAGATTGAACTAGGTATTGGATACCGACGATCGAATCTCGGGCAAGTAACATACCGATGACAAAGGGAACAACGTATGTTGTTATGCGGTTTGACCGATAAAGATCTTCGTAGAATATGTAGGAACCAATATGAACATCCAGGTTCCACTATTGGTTATTGACCGGAAACAGTTCTAGGTCATGTCTACATAGTTCTCGAACCCGTAGGGTCCGCACGCTTAAGGTTTTGATGACAGTTATATTATGAGTTTATGAGTTTTGATGTACCGAAGGAGTTCGGAGTCCCGGATGAGATCGGGGACATGACGAGGAGTCTCGAAATGGTCGAGACGTAAAGATTGATATATTGGACGACTATATTCGGACTTCGGAAAGGTTCCGAGTGATTCGGGTATTTTTCGGAGTACCGGAGAGTTACGAGAATTCGCCGGGAGAAGTATTGGGCCTTATAGGGCCATACGGGAAAGAGAGAGGGCTGCCTAGGGCAGGCCCCCCCCCCCAAGGCCTAGTCCAAATTGGACTAGGGGGAGGGGCCACACCCCCTCCTTCCTTCCCTCCTCTCTTCCTTCCCTCTCCTACTCCTAATAGGAAAGGGGGGCCAAACCTACTTGGAGTAGGTTTGCCCCCCCCCTAGGGCGCGCCTCCCCTCTTGGCCGGCCCCCTCCTCCTCTCCCCCTTTATATACGGAGGAGGGTGGCACCCCATAGACACACAAGTTGATCTACGGATCATTCCTTAGCCGTGTGCGGTGCCCCCCTCCACCATATTCCACCTCGCTCATATCGTCGCGGAGTTTAGGCGAAGCCCTGCACCGGTAGAACATCATCATCGTCACCACGCCATCGTGCTGACGGAACTCATCCCCGACGCTTTGCTGGATTGAAGCCCGGGGAACGTCATCGAGCTGAACGTGTGCTGAACACGGAGGTGCCGTACGTTCGGTGCTTGGATCGGTCAAATCGTGAAGACGTACGACTACATCAACCGCGTTGTCATAACGCTTCCACTTACGGTCTACGAGGGTACATGGACAACACTCTCCCCTCTCGTTGCTATACCATCACCATGATCTTGCGTGTGCGTAGGATTTTTTTTTGAAATTACTACATTCCCCAACAAATTTTACCTATCTTTTTACCCGTGAGGGATTGACAAGCCCTCTCTCTTACGTCGGGTTGCGAGTATTTGTTCTTTGTGTGCAGCAGCTATTTACGTGGTGTTGGGTGGTTCTCGTACTGGTTCGATAACCTTGGTCTTATCACTGAGGGAAATACCTACCATCGTTGTGCTGCATTATCCCTTCCTCTTTGGGGAAATACTGATGTAGTTCATGCCGCATCAAAGGTCCCACACGAGTCTACAAGAACAAGTTGTGTAGTAGACATCAATCAGCACCATCTCCTCTCAAACCCTAGTTCATCTCTGGTATTCAATATTTGTGCCAAAACCTCTGATTGGTACTTGTGGGTTGCTAGTAGTGTTGATTACATCTTATAGTTGATGCTAGTTGGTTTATTTGGTAGAAGATTAAATGTTCAGATCCTTAAGCATATTCAATACACCTATGATTTTGAACATGAATATGATTTGTGATTAGCTACTTTTGTTCTTGAGGACATGGGAGAAGTCTTGTTATAAGTAATCATGTGAAGTTGGTATTTGTTTGATATTTTGATTATATGTATGTTGTTCTTCCTGTAGTGGTGTCATGTGAACGTCGAATACATGACATTTCACCATACTTGGGCCTAAGGGAAGGCATTGGGGAGTAATAAGTAGATGATGGGCTGCGAGAGTGACGGAATCTTAAACCCTAGTTTATGCGTTATTTCATAAGGGGCTGATTTGGATCCATAAGTTTCATCTATGGTTAGATTTATCTAGTTTTTTCTTTTGTAGTCGAGGATGATTGTGAGAGGAGGTAATCATAAGAGGGTTGCTTGTTCAAGTAAGAACAACGCCCCTATCACCGGTCTACACACATATCAAATTATTAAAGTAACGAATGTGAATCAACTAAACATGAGAACATGACTAGAGAATAATTCTCATGTTTCCTCGAGGAAACTTTGCTTACTATAATAAAACATTCTGGCTTGTCCTTTGCTATGAAAAGGATTAGGCTACCTTGTTGCACCTTCATTACTCTTGCCGCTTGCTACTTGTTACGAACTATCTTACTACAATACTATTTGTCACCGCTACTTTTAGTACTTGTAGAGAATACCTTGTTGAAAACCACTTGTCATTTTCTTTTGCTCCTCGTTGGGTTTGACACTCTTACTTACAATAGTAGAAAACATGGCTTTGGTTGAGGCCTGGGTAAGGGCATTGATCCCGGTTCACTCATGAACCGGGACCAAAGGGTGCATCAGTCTCGGTTCATGAGGCCAGGGCGCCGGCCGGGCCTCGGGGGCCATTGGTCCCGGTTCGTCTGACCCCTTGGGTCCCGGTTCCAGACACGAATTGGGACCAATGGGCCTCGCTCCTGGCCCAACACCTTTAGTCCAGGTTGGTGGCTGGAACCGGGATCAAATGTTGTCCTTTAGTCCCGGTTTTAGCCACCAATCGGGACTAAAGAGATCCCTATATATACCCGCGCCCCTGCCCGCGAACAGAGCCACTGCTCTGTTTTTTTGGTCAGCCATGGGAGAGGTGTGTCTTGCTCTAGCTCACCTCCTATGCACATGGTGTTCGATGAAATGCCCGAGCCACACTTAAGCTTTCTCCTCTCCAAGCTCCTTGTCCAAGCTCCATTTTCCTCAAGATTTGTCTAGGTTTGGCGGTCCGTCCTGTCTCGTCCCCGTCCTCACCGCTATCAATCACCCATGCAAATCTCGTCGCCGAAACCGCCGTGGTGAGCCTCTGTTCTTATCTTATTCCTAAAAGGAAAAAAATCTTACTTGTATGATTTAGATAGATACTAGTATAATTTTCTTACTTTAATTATTGTTTGTTATTATAAAGTGTGATGGTTTTGGTATCCGCCCCGTCGGCCCTCGTGCTGTCTGTGATTCAGATGTGGTATATATTATCTTTTATAACTATTTGTTTTATTTAGTGTTTATGACAATTATGCCGACCAATGTGACATAGATGTTTTTATCTAGGAGGTATGTGAACCAGAAATTCCAACCAACCCTCTTGTCGAGAGGTTAAATTTAGTTGAAAAAGAAAACATTTACTTGAGGAAAAAATTGAAAATAATTGAGGAGGAGAAGATGAAATTGGAGTTGCATGTTGCGGATGTCATTGATGATCACAAGATCAAGATGGATGCAATGTGCGTGAAGATTAGAAAGATTAGAAAATATGCCATTCATACTGAGGCTTGGTATCATTATGCCGTTGGATCAATTGTTACCTTAGTTGCGATTATGATCGCATTTGTTGTTGCACTGAAAAGTTTTACATAGTTTCAGTGTATGGTTTAATTAGATGCTCTAGAGAGCTATATGTTGTCCAATGAGAACTATGTATGAACTTTATGTATTTTTTCAGTAATAACATTTGATCACTGTCGGTGTCAAAACCGGCGGATCTCAGGTAGGGGGTCCCGAACTGTGCGTCTAGGCGGATGGTAACAGGAGACAAGGGACACGATGTTTTACCCAGGTTCGGGCCCTCTTGATGGAGGTAAAACCCTACGTCCTGCTTGATTAATATTGATGATGTGTGTTACAAGAGTGGATCTACCACAAGATCAAGGAGGCTAAACCCTAGAAGCTAGCCTATGGTATGATTGTTGTCCGTCCTATGGACTAAAGCCATCCGGTTTATATAGACACCGGAGAGGGCTAGGGTTACACAGAGTCGGTTACAATGGTAGGAGATCTACATATCCGTATTGCCAAGCTTGCCTTCCACGCCAAGGAAAGTCCCATCCGGACACGGGACGAAGTCTTCAATCTTGTATCTTCATAGTCTTGGAGTCCGGCCGATGATGATAGTTCGGCTATCCGGACACCCCCTAGTCCAGGACTCCCTCAGTAGCCCCTGAACCAGGCTTCAATGACGACGAGTCCGGCGCGCATATTGTCTTCGGCATTGCAAGGCGGGTTCCTCCTCCGAATAATTTATAGAAGATTGTGAACACTAGGACAGTGTCCGGCTCTGCAAAAATAAATTCCACGCACCACCGTAGAGAGAATAATATTACACAAGTTCAATCTGCTGACGTATTTTGCGGCGTGACGTCACACCACTACCAAGCCTTTACTAGAATCATTTTTATTGTACCACCTCAGCGCGTTTAGCGAAGCGGTTTCCTTGGCACGTCTTGTCGAAGTAGAGATCGTGCTCCCCTTATTCCGGGATTCCCATCAATACGGACGTGGGTAACCCAACCGTGCCCGTCGCCAAGCCCCCTCCATCGGAGGCGGGTTCCAAATGGTCACGGGGACGGCTCTTGGTATTCTTCCTCTTTATAATGAGACCAAGGCCCGTTCTTTTCCTTCAATCCTCTACCGAATCCGCCCCTCGCCCCGAGTTCCAACACCCATGGCTCCAGATTCGGGTACCTTCGATCTTCGACAATGTCCGGCCCCGACCTACGAGGCCGGTGGATGCCCTCCTCCGTCATGGAAGAAGACGTGCTAAAGCTGAGAGACGCCAGGTATTTGACCTACGAGATTTCACATAGGTTGCCTGCCCGAAGGCAAATTATTCCTACTCCCGAGCCCGGCGAGAGCGTCGTGTTCATGTCTCACCTCTGTCGGGGTTTAGGCTTCCCGATGGATCCCTTCGTGAGGGGGCTCATGTTTTACTATGGGCTTGAATTCCATGACTTGGCTCCGGAGTCCATCCTCCACATCTCATCATTCATTGTCGTCTGCGAAGCCTTCCTCCGCACTACCCCTCACTTCGGCTTGTGGCTCAAAACCTTCGACGTGGAGCTGAAGATGATTGAGGGGCGTCAGACAGAGTGCGGCGGGGCGGTTATAAGCAAGAGGGCCAATGCTCCATGGCCCGAGGGCTCTTTTCAGGAGGAGCTCGGCTTGTGGCAACAGGAGTGGTTCTATATCACTGCTCCCAGGGGCAGCAGGCAGAGGCCGCCGCCCGTCTTCCGCTCGGGCCCTCCACAACAGCTGACGTCATGGGTCAACAAGGGGCGTGACTGGGGGCCGTCCAAAGACGTACCCCTGTTGCAGGACCGGATTCGAGGCCTCCAAGAAAGGGAGGTCAATCTAGTCACAGTGGTACAGGTTATGCTGATCCGGCGCCTACTGCCCTGCAAACGTCGCCCCCTCCGCCTGTGGGAAATTAATCCGGAGGGGCCACGAGCTCTTCAACACTTCATGGGTTTGACACCCGCGGAGATGTACAAACTGTTCTTTGGATCGCAAGAGATGCGTCCGGACTTGACCGAGGACGCTGGCCTAAGCTGCAATCGCCCGGATACTCAAGTAAGTAGCCCTGTGTCCGGACACATTGTCCATTTATTTATCGTATGTTTTCCTTTTAACCAGCTATCCCTTGGACAGGAGTGGATAGCGCAAGCAAAACTGATACGGTGTCCGGCCCCCCTCCCTGAGACCACGCAGGATCCCGTGTTAATCAAAATGTTGGAGGTTGCACCTTCGGAGGAGAGCGAAGGGGGGCACAGGGGAACTACCACCTCTACCAAGGAGGCTTTCAGTAAGGGAGGAATCGAGAGTCCCTCCTTCCAGGGGGAGAAGAGGACCGCTTCCGAAGACCCGGAGGCCAAGGCCTCAAAGCGGGGAAAGAAATCTGTACCGGAAGGTCCTGTGCCGGGAAGAGCTCCGGCCGTACTGTCTCCTCGGATGAATCAGCCCTCCAGCGAGCCGTAAGTAAAAAAGGGGAATTTTTTAATAGTGGACACCCCTGCTTAATTTCTAAGGGTAACCGAAGTTTTCACCTTGTAGTTCGGATCTCAGCCCATCTCAGCACAACTCATCTTCGGGAGACCTTCGTCCGGAGATGATGGAGAGCGAAACGCCTCCATCTGCCACCCCATCGTGCGGGGCGGGCGTCCCTGAGGTGTCGTCACGGAGGGTTTCCCCGAGTCCGGCGGGGCCGGAGAGTTCGGCACCCATTGGAGTACGGCCGGTGGAGCTGCAAGATTTGCTAAAGAGGGTGTCTATCTCAGAAGATCACCGCACATTAATGAGTATGGTGATTGAGAGGATCTCGTCCGCCAAAAGCGGTTTGTGTGAGGCCGTCGGAGGTTTGCTGACGGGATTTGAGGTACGCAAAAAATGACATACCTTTTGACAGTTTTGCACATGAAGTGCGCCCTGTATAGATAGTAGCCCCTGAGACTTGGTATGCTGTCGAAGGCGACAACGTGCCAAGGATCATAATCTCAGTTATAGATTGTCGCCTTTCCTATGCAGGTGGCGGAACATTCGGTTGCCAGCCGGACTGATGGAGTTGCCAAGCTGAAGAGGCAACTCGACGTTGCGGATGCGGACATCTCGCTGGTCAATAAATGACTTGATGAGTCACAAGGTATGTGGTTGCTCCACGGTCGCCTAGTAAGGGAGCTGACGCCCATTCCTTACAATTTGTATGCTTGATGCAGATGGTGCTGCTGCTGTGGAAAACCTTCGAGCAGAGCTTGCTCGGGCCAAGGAGCAAGCCAAAAAAAAGCGAAGCGGCTGCCTCGAAGGCAGCGGAAGAGCTAGAAGCCAAGAAGGCTGCTCACTGCCGAAGCAGGGAGGAGATGGCCGGAATGGCCGTGAAATTAAAAGATGCTACCGACCGCCAGGAGGTTCTTGAAAGAGAACGCCGAGTGGAGCAAGAGGACCTAAAGAAGGCCGACGCCGAAGCCAAGGATGCCCGTAGTGCAATGCGGGCTATGAAGGAGGAACTGCGTCAGGTTGGAGACATTGTGGCTGGAAAGCCCTTTATGCTGCGTAGGAAGTTCACGGATCTGAAGTATGCTCAGCTGGGCCGATTGTGCGGTGCGGAGGATCCTTATCTGGATTTGGCAGCGAGTGCAGCGGACGCACTCGTGCACTTCGGAAGCCAGGAAGATCACGAAATGGAAGAGCTTTTCTGGTCTCAATTCCATAGTCCGGAGCATCCACTTCCGTTGAGTGATTGGCTGGTTGAGTGGGCTGAGCTGAATAGATTGTCCGGACTTGCCATGACGGATGTGGTCAATCATCTATGGCCGGAAAGGCCCAAGCCGAAGAGTTATTTTGGCTTGTTGCAGCAATTCCTTGGGGCGGTGCCGCATATCAAGGCGATGAAGCGGTCGGCATGCATAGAAGGTGCACGGATGGCTCTCGCCCGTGTGAAGACATACTGGGCGGACATGGATGCCACAGCTGTTGCATCCCGGGGTTCGGACAAGAGCCGATTACCCGCCGATCACTATTTTGAGGAAGTCCTATAGGGCGCTCATTTAATAGAGTCGTAGTGCTCGAAAGATGTCATGTTCAAATGACATGTATAATTTGTGAGATCATATTTATAATGCAATAGCTTTTTATACTTGTGCGTTCAAGTATTGAACTATCTCCTGTGCGGCCGTATATGTATGTATAATCTGAAAGATGGCAGTCTTTGGCTTCAGCCCCCACACACATGGTCCGGGGGTGTTTGCAAAAAGAAAAGCACTTTTTCACACTTAATCCAACGTCTTGGTCCTTTTAAGGAGGTGATAGCGTAGCAAACTAGGCAACCGGACTATAATGCTTTATCACTTTCACTTAGCCATAGGAGCTCGAATGTGGGGCTACTATATAGCCCCTAGCGGCACCGCTCTTCTCCGAACTCGGGGTGCGTATGTGCCTGACCGGGAAGCGGTCCTTCGTCAAAGCGGAGGAATTCTAAACATTCCAATGGTCGATCGAGTGGTTGACCAGTCTCTCGCTATATCATGACAGTCAGTTTTCGGCTTTCTCTACTGAGGTGCTCGCCCGGCCGAACCGGGGCACAATCGCAGTAGTTCTCCTGGTGCCGCGTTAGCCGATGATACGGAACGTAAGGCAGCAAAACACAGGAGCCGGGCAAACCCAACATTTGACCAAAGACATGATTCGGAGCTGATGCATATAAGGCCTAACTCGAGACGCCGAACACTCCCTGAGGTGTTCGGTCTTTATGATACCGGGCAGAACAATGCCCTAAGCCCCTAGTGTCCAGGTACAGGCGGGAACTTCTGACGCGGCCGATGCCAAAACGCCAGCCTCCTCCTCGGCTATGGTAGGAAACCGGGGGATGTGTATCAACAAGAGACAGTAAGAAAGGTTTACGCAGGGTCTTAATCTGAAAAGAATCCTTGCAACGGGTCCCTGCTGCACGTCTGCGCCTGTGTCTCCGTTGTGCTGTATCCTGGACGGGTGTAGCACGTGCTTCATCTGTAAAAGAGAAGGACTTAGTTTCTAAGAAATATCGTGCAAAAGTTGTATTAAAATAAAGTATAATTTGGAAGATGAAGAAAGTTGAGCTTTATTGGCTCTCATCATTTATACGCGCGGCCCCTTATAAAGGGGGTATGCGGCTGGGAAGCCCCTTGTTTATTTACGCCGGACTCGCCTAACCGTGTCCGGGTCTGAATGACCTGTTTTTAGGGGCCTTGACCTGCAAGGTCGGAGTGGCTGTCAAGGCAGCCCCACGCTCTCCGTGGTCGAGGAACACTCGGAGTTACTCTTTAATGAGATTATGCCGCGTGGACCGGGCATTGTAAGTATAAGAGACGTGTAATGTGGTATTGCGTTAAAGCGGGCGAAAGCTTTGCGTCCCAGTAGTGCTCGATGGCCACTGTAAAATGGGGCGATATGGAGAGTGAGCTTTTCGCGACGGAGGTTGTCGGATGAACCGAACACAACCTCTAGTGGTACAGAGCCCGTATAATTGGCTTAAAGGCCTGGCGTCACTCCTTTGAAGGAAGTGCTGTTATGGCGAATTTTGGTAGGGTCTATCCCCATTCTGCGGACGGTGTCCTGGTATGGCAGGTGCCGCGCTGTGTTTTCGTGTTATCACATGAAGTGAGTTCACTGTTTTGACTTCTAGTGGGAAAGTCTTCTGTTTTCCGGAGTGCTGCTTTTGGGGTTCGTCACTTTCGCTTGGTGTGTCGAGCCCCTTGTGTTCGGCGTTAAGTCGGCCGGACTGCTTGAAGACCCAACAATCTCTGTGGGTATGGTTTGCAGGCTTCCCGGAGGTACCATGTATTTGACATAGCCTATCCAGAATCTTGTTTAGGTTGGATAGCTCGTCACTGTTGTCCTTGAGGGGCAGTGTTTTGTTATTCGGCCGAGAGCTTTTGAATCCGGCGTTGACCGCCGTACTATTTGGGCCATTTTCCTTGTTCCGGCGCTGATCTTTTCTGCGTCGTGATTTCCCATTTCCATCCCTGACTTCGGATGTACTCGGGTCGCTGGTGCTGCATCTAGCCAGCCAGCTGTCTTCCCCCGCGCAAAAGCGGGTCATGAGGCTTGTTAGTGCGGCCATTGTTCTTGGTTTTTCTTGGCCGAGGTGCTGGCGAGCCATTCGTCTCGGACGTTGTGTTTAAAGGCTGCTAAGGCTTCAGCGTCCGGACAGTCGACTATTTGGTTCTTTTTAGTGAGGAACCTGTTCCAGAATTTGCGTGCTGACTCTCCGGGCTGTTGAGTTATGTGACTTAAATCGTCTGCATCCGGAGGGCGGACATAAGTCCCCTGAAAATTTGCTCGAAACGCATCCTCAAGCTCTTCCCAACTTCCAATGGTATTTTCTGGGAGGCTTTTGAGCCAATGTCGAGCTGGCCCTTTGAGCTTGAGGGGTAGGTATTTTATGGCATGGAGATCGTCTCCTCTGGCCATATGTATGTGTAGGATATAATCCTCAATCCAGACTCCGGGGTCTGTTGTTCCGTCATATGCCTCTATGTTTACGGGTTTGAATCCCGCTGGAAATCCATGATCCAGTACCTCGTCGGTGAAACATAGTGGGTGTGCGGCGCCCCTGTATTTGGGTGTGCCGTTGTCTTCAAATGCTCGGCGGGTTATGTTGCTTCCTGGAATCTTCTTTTTTGGCCCATAGATAGACCTGGCCGGGTCATCCTTTTTCCGAGGATCTTTCTGCTGATCGTGTGCCGGCTTGTGTGCGGCGCCCCTTGCTGTTCTTGGCCTGTCATCTGGTCGTCTATCCGGCCAGGCGGCTTCTTTCTTTTTTGACTGCGGGGGCTCTAAGGCCTCCTCGTCAAATTCGGGCAATAGCTTGCGCTTCGGGTAGCTCTTTGTCTGGTGACTAGCGCCATATTTATCTGCGGTGTTGAGTACTTTGCTCCATCTCATTCTGAGTGCGTCCTCCGCTGTTTTGAGCTTCCGCTTTTGCTTCTTCAAACTTCTTGCAGTGGCGACGAGCCTTTTATGAAGGTTCATATGCTTTGGTGATGTGAGATCATCTTCGCCGGGGATGGGTTGCTTGGTGGCATGTTCGTCGTCCACTGCTTCGCCCTGCTCTAGGGCCGGGTCCGTATGGGTGCCGTTTTTATCTAGGCCGGTCCTCGGGCGGCGCTTGCGTCGCTGTTTTGGTTGTTTGTTGGGGGAGTTGTCCTTCGCCACGTCCCGTTTTTCCTCGTTGTCGCTTCCTTTTGGTGTATTCACCATGTATACGTCGTGCGTTGGGGTGGCTTTCCGGTGCCCGATGGGTGCTGGTTCTTGGTCGTCTCCGGCATCGTCGTCCATACCATCGATGTCTTCGGAGTCGTAGTCTAGCATGTCAGTTAGATCATCGACAGTGGCTACCAAGTGGGTGGTGGGTGGGCTTTGAATTTCTTCGTCGTCCGCATCCCAACCGTCCTGGCCGCAGTCCGGCCAGGGCTCTCCTGATAACGAGAGATACTTTAGCAAACTCAATATGTCGCCAAAAGGTGAGTGTTGAAAGATGTCCGCTGCGGTGAACTCCATGATCGGCGCCCAATCAGATCCGATCGGACGGGGTGCGGGAGGTTCGGAGTCCAGCAAGGAGTCTGGCACCTCGGAGTCACGAGCTTCATGAGGGACAAGGTTAGTGTTCGGCTTTATCACCGTAGAGGTTGCAGCCCCCAAGGCGGTGTCTAGCCATCCATCCTCGATCCGCGCAGCCGGCTCCGAATTGAAGATCGGAGCGGACTCGAGTGCGGCCTCCAGGATACTGTCCGGCTGCAGAGCTAAATCATGCCCATCGTGACAGTGCGGCGCGCCTGGCTGTGGCCCGAACCCATCGAGGATCAAGTCCCCGCGGATGTCAGCCGTGAAGTTCAAACTTCCAATTCTGACCTGACGGCCAGGGGCGTAGCTTTCGATCTGCTCCAGATGGCCAAGTGAATTGGCCCGCAGTGCAAAGCCGCCGAATACGAAGATCTGTCCTGGGAGGAAAGCCTCACCCTGGACTGCGTCATTGTTGATGATGATCGAAGAAGCCATCGAGCCTATCGGTGACGACACAGAGGAACTCTCAATGAAAGCACCAATGTCAGTGTCAAAACCGGCGGATCTCGGGTAGGGGGTCCCGAACTGTGCGTCTAGGCGGATGGTAACAGGAGACAAGGGACACGATGTTTTACCCAGGTTCGGGCCCTCTTGATGGAGGTAAAACCCTACGTCCTGCTTGATTAATATTGATGATGTGTGTTACAAGAGTGGATCTACCACGAGATCAAGGAGGCTAAACCCTAGAAGCTAGCCTATGGTATGATTGTTGACCGTCCTATGGACTAAAGCCATCCGGTTTATATAGACACAGGAGAGGGCTAGGGTTACACAGAGTCGGTTACAATGGTAGGAGATCTACATATCCATATTGCCAAGCTTGCCTTCCACGCCAAGGAAAGTCCCATCCGGACACGGGACGAAGTCTTCAATCTTGTATCTTCATAGTCTTGGAGTCCGGCCGATGATGATAGTTCGGCTATCCGGACACCCCCTAGTCTAGGACTCCCTCAATCACTACTGTACATACTTTGGTTTTAGTGTGATGATGAACTTCTATTAATTTGGTCACTCCTCTATTCATGATGTTATATAATGGTTTTTGACACACTTAATTATATATAATGCACGCAGATGAACCGGCAATGGATGTACGGTGACAGACGCACCTCCGAATACATTAAGGGCGTGCATAATTTTCTCGAAGTGGCTAAGGCAAACAAGCAGAATGGTTTTATGTGTTGTCCATGCCCTATCTGTGGGAATAAGAAGTCTTACTCTGACTCGAAAACCCTTCACATCCACCTGCTTGAAGAAGAGGATGATGACAACTATCCCCCCCCCTGAATATGGTGATGCTGCAACAGGGGAAGCTGAAGATCAAGAGGAACCAGACGATGTGCCCAATGATGATCTTCGCCAGGTCATTGTTGATGCAAAGAGACAATGTCAAAGTGAAAGGGATAAGTTGAAGTTCGATCGCATGTTAGAGGATCACAAAAAGGGTTGTACCCAAATTGCAAAGATGGCAACACAAAGCTCGATACCACACCGGAATTGCTGCAATGGAAGGCAGACTATGGTATATCTGATAACGGGTTTGAGAAGTTACTGAAAATATTGAAGAAGAAGCTTCCAAAGGATAACAAATTGCCCGATAGTATGTACGGAGCAAAGAAGGTTCTATGCCTTCTAAGATTGGAGGTGCAGAAGATACATGCATGCCCTAATGACTGCATCCTCTACCGTGGTGCGTACGAGGATTTGAATGCATGCTCGGTATGCGGTGCATTGTGGTATAAGATCGGATGAGATGACCCTGGTGATGTTGAGGGCGAGCGCCCCAGGAAGAGGGTTCCTGCCAAGGTGATGTAGTATGCTCCTATAATACCACGATTGAAAAGTCTGTTAAGAAACAAAGAGCATGCCAAGTTGATGCGATGGCACAAAGAGGACCGTAAGAAAGACGGGAAGTTGAGAGAACCCACTAACGGGTCGTAGTGGAGAAAAATCGAGAGAATGTGGGGGGACTTTGTAGGTGACACAAGGAACATATGGTTTGGTTTAAGCGTGGATGGCATTAAATCTTATGGGGAGCATAGCAGCAACCATAGCACCTGGCCCGTGACTCTATGTATCTATAACCTTCCTCCTTGGTTGTGCATGAAGCGAAGTTCATTATGATGACATTGCTCATCCAAAGCCCTTAGCAACCCAGAGACGACATTGATGTGTACCTAAGGCTGTTAGCTGAAGAACTTTTACAGCTGTGGAACGAAAAAGGTGTACGTGTGTGGTATGAGCACGACCAGGAGGAATTTGACCTACATGGTTTGTTGTTAGTAACCATCAATGATTGGTCTGCTGCTGACCCACAAGTATAGGGGATCTATCGTAGTCCTTTCGATAAGTAAGAGTGTCGAACCCAACGAGGAGCAGAAGGAAATGACAAGCGGTTTTCAGTAAGGTATTCTCTGCAAGCACTGAAATTATCGGTAACAGATAGTTTTGTGATAAGGTAAATCATAACGGGTAACAAGTAACAAAAGTAAACAAGGTGCAGCAAGGTGGCCCAATCCTTTTTGTAGCAAAGGACAAGACTGGAAAAACTCTTATATAAAGGAAAGCGCTCCGGAGGACACATGAGAATTATCGTCAAGCTAGTTTTCATCATGCTCAAACGATTCAAGTTCAGTACTTTGATAATTTGATATGTGGGTGGACCAGTGCTTGGGTACTGCCCTTCCTTGGACAAACATCCCACTTATGATTAACCCCTCTCGCAAGCATCCGCAACTACAAAAGAAGAATTAAGTTAAACCTAACCATAGCATGAAACATATGGATCCAAATCAGCCCCTTACGAAGCAACGCATAAACTAGGGTTTAAGCTTCTGTCACTCTAGCAACCCATCATCTACTTATTACTTCCCAATGCCTTCCTATAGGCCCAAACAATGGTGAAGTGTCAAGTAGTCAACGTTCACATAACACCACTAGAGGAAAGACAACATACATCTCATCAAAATATCGAACGAATACCAAATTCACATGACTACTTATAACAAGACTTCTCCCATGTCCTCAGGAACAAATGTAACTACTCACAAATCATATTCATGTTCATAATTAGAGGGTTATTAATATGCATAAAGGAACTGAACATATGATCTTCCACCGAATAAACCAACTAGCATCAACTACAAGGAGTAATCAACACTACTAGCAACCCACAGGTACCAATCTGAGGTTTTGAGACAAAGGTCGGATACAAGAGATGAACTAGGGTTTAAGAGGAGATGGTGATGGTGAATATGTTGATGGAAATTAACCCCCTCCTAATTTGAGGATCGATGGTGATGATGATGGTGACGATTTCCCCCTCCCGGAGGGATGTTTCCCCGGCAGAACAGCTCTGCCGGAGCCCTAGATTGGTTCCACCAAGGTTCCGCCTCGAGACGGCGGCCCTTCGTCCCGAAAGCTTCCTTATGATTTTTTTCCAGGGCAAAAGACACCTTATACTAGAAGATGGGCATTGGGGGGCTTCCAAGTGGCCCACGAGGCAGGGGGCGCGCCCAGGGGGGCAGGGCGTCCCCCCCGCCCTCGTGGACAGTGGGTGGCCCCCCTCTGGTGCTTTCTTTGCCTAATATTTTTAATATATTCCAAAACTGACTTTCGTGGAGTTTCAAGTCTTTTGGAGTTGTGCAGAATAGGTCTCTAATATTTTGCTCCTTTTCCAGCCCAGAATCTAGCTGCCGGCATTCTCCCTCCTCATGTAAACCTTGTAAAATAAGAGAGAAAAGGCATAAGTATTGTGACATAATGTGTAGTAACAGACCATATTGCAATAAATATCGACATAAAAGCATGATGCAAAATGGACGTATCAACTCCCCCAAGCTTATACCTCGCTTGTCCTCAAGCGGAAGCCGATATCGAAAAATATGTCCACATGTTCAGAGAAAGAGGTGTCGATAAAATAAAATACAGACATGGGCGCATCATGATCATTCTTAGAACAACAATATATATATTGTCATATGATTTCTTATGCTTAAAGTAACAATCTATTCACAATGTCAAGTATGAATCAGAAACTTCATTGAAAACTAGCAAACTATAATCTCAGTCATTGAAGCAATTGCAATTTATCATAACATCGGAAAGAGTCAATATAAGAGATTTTCAGCAAGTCCACATACTCAACTATCATTTAATCTTTCACAATTGCTAACACTCACGTGATACTTATGGGTATTAAGTTTCAATCGGACACAAAGAAAGATAGGGGCTTATAGTTTTGCCTCCCAACCTTTTACCTCAAGGGTAATGTCAACAATAATGCTTTATGAAAACCCACATCCAACTGGATATATATATCAGGATCTTTCCAACACATAGTGCTTGACAAAGGATAAAGTGTAAAAAGGAAAGGTGAAGATCACCCTGACTCTTGTATAAGGTAGAAGACAAAAATAAAAGATAGGCCCTTCGCAGAGGGAAGTAGAGGTTGTCATGTGCTTTTATGGTTGGATGTACAAAATGTTAATGCAAAAGAACGTCACTTTATATTGCCACTTGTGATAGGGACCTTTATTATGCAGTCCATCGCTTTTATTTCTTCCATGCTCGTATAAAGCTTATTTTCTCCATACTAATAGATCATACATATTTAGAGAGCAATTTTTATTGCTTGAAACAATGACAACTTACTTGCAGGATCTTACTCAATCCATAGGTAGGTATGGTGGACTCTCATGGCAAAACTGAGTTTAAGGATGTTTGGAAGCACAAGTAGTATCTCTAGTTGGTGCGAAGAGTTTGGCTAGCATGAGGGGGAAAGGCAAGCTCAACATGTTGGATGATCCATGACAATATAATTTATTTCGGATATAAGAAAACATAACCCATTTGTTGTCTTCCTTGTCCAACACCAACCTTTTAGCATGTCATACTTTAATGAGTGCCCACAATCATAAAAGATGTCCAAGATAGTATATTTATATGTGAAAACCTCTCTTCCTTTATTTCTTCCTATTAATTGCAACGATGACCAAAACTATGTTTGTCAACTATCAACAACTTTTATTTATCATACTCTTTATATGTGAAGTCATCACTCTCCATAAGATCAATATGATCTTTTTATTTATTTTTATTCTTTTTTTCTTTTATTCCCTCAAGATCATAACAAGATAGCAAAGTCCTCGACTCAAAACTAATCTTTATTATATAGCTCACGGACTCGATTACATAGATAGGGATCAACACAAAAACTCAAAGCTAGATCATACTAAACTTTATTCTACTAGATCAAGATATAACCAAAAGGATCGAACTAAGAAAAACGGTAAAGATAGAAGTGTGATGGTGATACGATACTGGGGCACCTCCCCCAAGCTTGGCAGTTGCCAAGGGGAGTGCCCATACCCATGTGATTATGTTTCTTTCTTCGGGGGTGGTGATGATGGAGTTGTCAATGATGTAGGCTTCTTCCTTAATTTGTGCTTGAGGATAGAATTTTGCTCCTTTAGGTCATCGATCTCTTGCTCAAGGCTTAATATCTTTTTGCATAGTTCCTGTTTGCACTACAAAAAAATACACTTCTGTGATGATACGTGTTTGTCACAGTAGGTCGCGTTTTTTGTCATGCATGTACATCCATGACGATTTTATGACAGAATCAAGATAGTCATACATGTGTTGTCATAGAAGTGTTCCATGACATTACCAAAATTATCATCATGAAAGTGTCCACTTCCATGACGATAAATCGCGCGTCACAGAAGTGCTTTCGTCAAGGGTGACCGACACGTGGCATCCACTGTAACGGAACGCCGTTAAGCTATCGAGTCGGGTTTTGGATCCGATAACCCGTTAACAGCCCCGACCAATGGGGATTTTCCACGTGTAAAATCATCATTGGCTGGAGGAAACACGTGTAGCCTCATCATTGGGACAGATGTCATCCACTCATTGGACAGAAGGCGCCTATGATACGTCGACATGTGGCATGGCCCAACAGAGGCCCATTCCTGTGAAAAGGCCGGCCCGTTTGACTTGGTCAAAAGGTGGTGGGCTGACCCATGGAAAGCCTGTTAACGGCATGTTCGCATATAGCCCATTTACAGCCCGCTAACCCAAGGCCCGTTACGCCCTATCTGAATTAGGCCCAGTAGCATCATCTGGGCCATCCAATATGATTCCAACCCGTTTTCACTTCTCGCCCATGTATGGCCCATAACGTCTTTCGGCCCATATGAGGCCCTCTGTAACTCTTGGCCTATTAACGGCCCGTGGTGAAACTAGCCCGTAATGAATAGTGTATCACTTTACACCCATTAACGGCCCGTGGTGAAACTAGCTCGTAATGAACAGTGTATCACCTTATACCCATTAACGGCTCGTTATTCCGTTGGGCCGTTTCCAGCCCATGTTATCTTTTGGCCTTCTCAGAGCCCATTTATTCCTGGGCTCATTTCCAGCATTCGTTTACTTACGGCCCGTTACTGTCATTTTCTGCTTGTGGGCCAAATTCAGCCCGTGGTTACAGTCGGCCCGTTTGTGGTTTGTTAATACGTTGGGCCGTTTTCATAGCATCATCAAATACAGCCTATTAACGATGGCCTGTTATGGTTGGCCCATGAACGGACGATTCCAACTCTAGCCCGTTTACAACCATAATGTGGTCTGTTTGTCCCATGTTTGGCCAATCGATCATACGGCCCGTATAAGGCCCATTGATGATACGGCCCGCAGAAGGCCCATTGTTTCTACGGCCCGTAGAAGGCCCATTGTTTCTACGGCCCGTAGAAGGCCCACTATTTCTATGGCCCGTAGGAGGCCCAGTGTCACTACAGTAAATATTAGCCCATGGTTATTGTGGCCTAGTTTTAAAAAATAGGTTATTGCAGCCACTAGCAAACCGTGGAAAAAGAACTGCAATGACTACAAGCAAACAAATAAACAAGAAAACAAGGAAATAAATAAGCAAGCAACTAACGCTAGGCTATCACGACTATTACACATATTACATGCACTCGGCATAAAAGTTCGCCACCAGTGCAAATATAGGGAACAAAGCAACATATCATATATACTGGTTGTCAAAGTTGGTGACCAGCGCAAATAAACGCCACAGCAAAACAAATCCAGAACTGAAATCACTTCAAAAGATCTCAAGAAACAATATCCTGGGTACCCATAATGCTGGCAAGATGCTTAGCAAGCTTATTAACTTTCTCTTGTTTGGCGCTTAAATCCTCCAGCGCTTGTTGTTGCACCAGGAAATATGCATCTGAATTCTGCAGGGACTTCCTCAGTCCTTCAGCTTCCTGTTGCAGCACATCTGATCGATGTCTTTCAACTTGAAGTTGCGACTCAAGAAGACGAACTGATTCAGGCAGCGAGTTCGAAGAGCTTGTGCCAGCAGTAGTGGCCAGTAACTCGAACACTACATCAAGATAGGACTTTTGGGTTCTCTCACTGGTGTCAAGATAGTTTTTATCATCTTTCTTGGAGACCAACAGGGATGTCTCACTATCTTGAACCTTATCTGCATTACTTCCTTTACCATTGGATAACGCGGTACTGTTCTCCAATATTTTGTCCGCATTCTAAAAGAGAAACAAGCAGACACATCACATGTTTACCATGTTGTATATGAAATTCATTTTGGTAAATGAGTTCAGTAGTAAAGTGGACATGATAACAGCATGAAACAAACATATATCTATGTAGCATGGTCACTTTATGGTCTATATCATTCTAGTTTTTGTTGCCAAATCAAGATAGAGACACAGTTCAAATAATATTTGTTCAAGACAAAGCAGAATAGACAGAATATAAGTGTGGGAAACTATAGAGCAATAACAACACTTGTAATGTGCATGACATGAGAACATAACTGTTTATTCAATTGAAACTGAAATCAACATAGAGCAGGTTACAACAGCAAACCAGTTAAAGAAATAGGTTTAAAACATACCTGTTGCACCATTGGAGTTTCAATTCCATCCTTCAAATTTGGAAATAGTTGGTATGAGTAAAGGCCTGTTCGTCAATCCACCGCTCCAAGAAATACAAGAATCTACGGAGCATCTCTTTCTCCACTCCATATTTTCAACTGAAGCTCGGGCCGCTCCGGGAGCGGAGTCGTGCGGAGCGGCGAGACTCCGAACAGGCCCTAAATACAATAATGCAAGAGCAAAGGAGTATGAACCATAGCTACAGAACCTGACTTGAGAATAAATCTTCTTCTCCTTTAAGCGTTGAGTTGGGATTCAGAGTGGTGGTCATCGTGCTTTGGGCACTGCAGTTCCCTTACTAACTGCTCGTGTTTGGGTGCTCTGTGGTGGAGACGGTGATGTGTCAATTGGAACTGGGTTACTATCTGCCGGGGTTGGGGTTAGAAGGGGTATAGCTGGTTCTCTGTCCAACTGGGTAGGGGTACAATCTGCGAGAGTCTGGGTTATGTGTGGTGGATCTGGTCCTTGGGCAAGTACAACCGTGGTTCTATCTGCATCAACTGGTAGCACTATCTTTTCTGAAGACTGTGTTGTTACTCCCTTAGATACTGCCATCACCCTCTCCAATTCAAATGGCTGATAAACAAGAAAAGTAATTGAAAGTATAGACATTGTATGATAGACAGGTGCGATGGATAGTGGGGAATAAAAGAGGGCATGAAATAATTCATGTTTATGTTGTCTAACCAAACATGATAGCATGACACAATTTCACATATATGATGGCTAACTAAACAGGATAGCATGACACAATTTCACATTATGATGGCTAACTAAAAAAGATGGAAAGACATAGTTCAAAATATGAGACTATGTAAACAGGATGACATGATATAACTATATAATGTGTTTATTAAATAGGTTGGCATGCCATAATTCACATACATTCACGGATAGAATGCCATAATTCAAAATATGATGACTGTAAACACTAAACAGGATGAGATGATATAACTATATGATGTCTTTATTAAATGGGTTGCCATGCCATAATTCAGATAGATGATGTGTATGTACTATGTAAACATGATGGCATGATATAATTCAAGTATATGATTTATATAGTAAGCAAGTAAGCAGATGGCAATCCATATATGATGTAAAAACTAAGCAATGCAAGACAACATGCATCACATGGGTAATATAACCCTGCCAAGTTTGAGCATAGACCTCAGGGGGGGAATAGGACTGGTCATCAATCTCTGAATCCTCCTCTGAGGAGCTCTCTGTAACCAACAAGATGTCTGCTTTAGCAGGTAGCATTGTCTGCTCTGAATACCTTGTTTTCACTCCAGATACTTCCATCACTGCTTCAAACGGCTGATGCACAGGAAGAGTAGTTGATATACAAACATTGTCGACAAATGGAACACGTAATACAAAAAATGATAGCATGATATAATTCACATACATGATGATTGGCTAAACAGCATGGCATTGCATAATTCACATATATAATGCCTTTGCAACAAGATAGCATTGTATAATTCACATATATAATGTCTTGCAACAAGATGGCAATGCATAATTCACATATATGGTAATTAGACACTAAACAGGTGGCATTCACACAAAGCATGTCTAAACTAATCAAATGACATAACAATGTGAGACACCATACACACGATATGAGCAACATAACCCTGCCAAGTTAGAGCATACACCTCAGGGGGAATAGGACTGGTCATCTGTCTCTGAATCCTCCTTTGAGGAGCTATCCGTAACCAGCGAGATATGTGCTTCATCAGATAGCATAGTCTGCTCTGAAGACCTTGTTTTCACTCCAGAATTTGCCATCACCGTGTCAAATGGCTGATGCACACGAAGAGCAGTTGAATGTACTAACATTGTTGACAAATGTAATATGTAACGAAAAAAAAGCATGGCCTGATATAATTTACATATAAGATGTTTGGCTAAGCAGGATGGCATTTCAAAATTCACACATATGATGCCTGGCTAAACAAGATGGCGTTGCATAATTCACATAAACGATGAATAAACTTAACAGATGGCATTCGCACAAAGGATGTGTAAACTAAGCAGATGACATATTTGATGTATAAAGTAAGCAATGCAAGACACCATATGCATGATATAACCAACATCAGCATGACAAGTTAGAGCGAAGACCTCAGGGGGTAAATAGGAGTTGTCTTCTCCTTCTGAATCCCCCTCAGAACAGATATCTTCCTCTCGATTACAATCTGAAATGCATGGAGGGGGGCTGCCTTTGCGCCTACCATGGAGCGACGTCTGCATGAAATTTTATTGCCACACAAGGCTCGTCTCTTTTGCTCTACATGTTCAGTTCCATTGTTTACAATAATTGTCATGCATATGAATAAAACATAGTGAGATTATGTAAGGAGTGCATGCAGAAATCCAGAGTGATGGTAGCAACCTGTGGATAGACCCAAAACCAATAATAGCAGGCAGATAATGGCTTTAGTTAAAAAATACAGATAATGGCTTCTTTATTGTTTGTTTCCCACCCAACATGAAACTCATAGTAGACACCGGAGATTAACCAGATAGTAGATAGATACTATTGATTGCGGCCTCGATATGTACCCCACAACCATTTAAAAACTCAAGTTTGACCATTAGTTTGGAGCTTACTCAGAGTCTAATCGATGAACAGGACGATAAAGTAGCATGTAATATTAAGTGATGCATAACGTAAGCAGACACGAAAGAGTGTGACCTCTCTTGCGGACCCGTGTAGTCCTCGAGGTCATCTGCTCGGTTGATGATCGTAATGCAGTTTTCATGGCTGTCGGCGGCAGGGTAGAAGATCTGAGGCGGCGAAAGACAGTCTGGAGGCCGGATCCCTGCTGTGCTGGACCCTTCTGTCATTGGAGCAGCTGAGCTGTGGTGGACGACGGCGCAGCAGGAGCGGGACAAACCATGCAAGGTTTCCTTTGACAACTATCTGTAAGAGAAGTAATTCTGTAAGGGCTCGTTTGAATTGGAAGATTCCAACAATGCAGGGATAGGAAATAGATAGGAATAGGATAGGAATGCACGTGCAAAACAGAGAATTTAAAAACACAGGATTTCTGCCAATCTGGGTGTTTGATTCACAACAATTGGAAGATCACATGATGCAAAGAAGCATGGTGAGATTAAGTCAAACCACAATAAAATGTACGGTTATAATGTTATTATGCTACTATCTCTTAGTCTTGTGCTTCATGAATAGGAATTTGAAAAGGAGGAGAAGTGAAAATTAAAATTCCTATGTTTTTTCTTTCAAGGAGACACTAAAGGAACAAATCTGTGTGCTCAGTGGACAATATATATAACATGTAGAGTAAAAAAGAGATGCAACAAGTGTACAACCTCTTTGGCGAAGCCATGTCGATCTCAGTGTGATTGGGTTGGCCGGTGAGGATGCTCCGGCTGACTTGGTTGTCGGAGGAGGGGAAGAAGATCTTAGGCGTCTGGAGATGGAGCCCGAGGTACTGCTCCCCTGTGATGGAGGGTTTCGTCGTTGGAGCATCTCGGTGAGTTGTACGACGCCGAGGCTGAAGCAGGACAAGAGAGACAACGAACAACATTAACCTGAGTGGAATTCTAATATCATCTCCAATACATGACGTAAAATACATAACCACAAAGTGCTAGATGTAAAATACATCAGCCGCCCATCTTTGAACTTAACTGTCGAAACTGAATTTAACTGTCGAAACTGAACTTAACTGTCAAAACTGAACTTAACTGTCGAAACTGAATTTTGTTGTCGAAACTGAACGCACTAGCAAGGTGAGGCTACCCGTCGGTCGACTAACTTTTTCATCTCTGGTCAGTCGATTTTGCAGCCATTGGATACGAAATCAAGGGCCTGCGGTTCATCTTCAACCTCCACCCCCCTGAGCCGCCAGCAACCACCGGCCAAACAGCAGCCCCCTGCCACCCGCGGTCGGCGGTGCGCCGCCCAGCCCGCCTCGAAAACACTCCCCACTGCCAGTCTGCCGCCGCCCCGGCCATCCTCTAGGCCCCCCCCCGTGCCGAGCTTTTTCTCCGGAGATTCCCACACCACCGCCCCACCAACGCCCCGCCACCACCGGCGACCACCGCCCCCACCCTGAACCCTAAGATAGATAGTGGGGTACCTCTCCGGCGAGCCCCCCTTCCCGTTGCGGCTAGTTCTTCCTTCACCCCGGCGAGCTGATACGTCTCCAACGTATCTATAATTTATGAAGCATTCATGCTATTTTATTATCTATTTTGAATGATTACGGGCTTTATTATACACTTTTATATTACTTTTGGGACTAACCTACTAACTGGAGGCCTAGCCCATAATTGTTGTTTTATTGCCTATTTCAGTATTTCGAAGAAATGGAATATCAAACGGAGTCCAAATGTAATGAAACCTTTGGGAGCGTGATTTTTGGAAAGGATATGATCCGGGAGACTTGGAGTACAAGCCAGGGAAGGTTCGAGGAGGCTAGGAGATAGGAGGGCGTGCCCACCCCCTAGGCGCGCCCCTATCTCATGGGCCCCTCAAGGCTTCCCCGACCAACTTCTTTCGCCTATATATTACCATATACCCTAAAACCATCGCAGACGAAGATAGATCGGGAGTCCCGCTGCCGCAAGCCTCTGTAGCCACCAAAAACCTCTCGGGAGCCCGTTCCAGCACCCTGCCGGAGGGGGGATCCCTCACCGGTGGCCATCTTCATCATCTCAGCGCTCTCCATGACGAGGAGGGAGTAGTTCACCCTCGGGGCTGAGGGTATGTACCATTAGCTATGTGTTTGATCTCTCTCTCTCTCTCTCTCTCGTGTTCTCTCTATGGAACGATCTTGATGTATCACGAGCTTTGCTATTATAGTTGGTTCTTATGATGTTTCTCCCCCTCTACTCTCTTGTGATGAATTGGGTTTTCCCTTTGAAGTGGTCTTGTCGGATTGAGTCTTTAAGGATTTGAGAACACTTTATGTATGTCTTGTTGTGCTTATCTGTGGTGACAATGGGATATTCACGTGATCCACTTGATGTATGTTTTGGTGATCAACTTGCAGGTTCCTCCCATGAACCTATGCATAGGGGTTGGCACATGTTTTCATCTTGACTCTTCGGTAGAAACTTTGGGGCACTCTTTGAAGTACTTTGTGTTGGTTGAATAGATGAATCTGAGATTGTGTGATGCATATCGTATAATCATGCCCACGGATACTTGAGGTGACAATGGAGTATTTAGGTGACATTAGGGTTTTGGTTGATTTGTGTCTTAAGGTGTTATTCTAGTATGAACTCTATGATAGATTGAGCAGAAAGAATAGCTTCATGTTATTTTACTACGGACTCTTGAATAGATAGAACAGAAAGGATAACTTTGAGGTGGTTTCGTACCCTACCATAATCTCTTCGTTTGTTCTCCGCTATTAGTGGCTTTGGAGTGACTCTTTGTTGCATGTTGAGGGATTGTTATATGATCTATCTATGTTATTATTGTTGAGAGAACTTGCACTACTGAAAGTATGAACCCTATGCCTTGTTTCCTACCATTGCAATACTGTTTACACTCACTTTTATCATTAGTTACCTTGCTGTTTTTATATTTTTAGATTATAAATACCTATATCTACTATCCATATTGCACTTGTATCACCATCTCTTCGCCGAACTAGTGCACCTATACAATTTACCATTGTATTGGGTGTGTTGGGGACACAAGAGACTCTTTGTTATTTGGTTGCAGGGTTGCTTGAGAGAGACCATCTTCATACTACGCCTCCTACGGATTGATAAACCTTAGGTCATCCACTTGAGGGAAATTTGCTACTGTCCTACAAACATGTGCACTTGCAGGCCCAACAACGTCTACAAGAAGAAGGTTGTGTAGTAGACATCAAGCTCTTTTCTGGCGCCGTTGCCAGGGAGGTGAGTGCTTAAAGGTATATATTTAGATCTTGCAATCGAATCTTTTTGTTTCTTGTTTTGTCACTAGTTTAGTCTATAAAAGAAAACTACAAAAAATGTATTTGAGTTTGTCTCATGCGCTTCATCTCTTTAATATCTTTTGTGAGAATGATGGAAAGGAAAATTGTGCTCAAGTGCTAGAAGAAGAATGTATTAAAAAATTTGGTACTAGATCTTTGTTTGATGAGCATGATTGCAATGTTGTTAGTATGAATTCCTTGAATATCCATGATGCTAATGATATGCAAAGCCACAAGCTTGGGGAAGCTATGTTTGATGAATATGATATTTTTGGCCTCCCAAGTTTTGATATGAAAAATTATTATGATGATAGCATGCCTCCTATTTATGATGATTATATTGATGAAAGTGGATTTGGAAGAGTCTCAACTTTAGGAATTAGTGATCCCACTATTTTGGATGATGTTGAATTTCATTGTGATGAATATGAAAGTGGATTTTGAAGAGTGTCAACTTTATTTAGTGATGATCCCACTATCTTGGAAGAGGTTTCAATCGATTATGATGAGAACGAAGTTGCTACTTATGATGATTATTGTGATGAAACTTATGCTATAAAAAGTAGTGATGATTATATTTATAAAACTTGTCATGATTATAATTACCCTTTTTCTAAACATTACTCTTTTAATGTGGAAACAATTTATAGTATTCAAGTCTCTTATGATACTCCCACTATTCCGAATGAGAAGATTTTTGCTTATGTGGAGAGTAGTAAATTTTCCATGCTTGTAGATCATGAAAATAATGCTTTATGTGCTGGTCATATTTTTGAATTCAGTCATGATGCTACTGAAAATTATTATGAGGGAGGAACATATGCTTGTAGGAATTGCAATAATGTCAAGTTTCCTCTCTATGTGCTTCAAGTTTTGAACTTATGCTTGTTTTGCCTTCCTATGCTAGTTGATTGTTGCTCACATAAATTGTTTGCTCACAAAATACCTATGCATAGGTTAGGCTTAAATGTGCTAGTCATGTGCTTCATGATGCTCCCGTTACGTTTTAATTCTTATCTTTTATGTGAGCATCATTGCCATCATCATGCCTAGCTAGAAAGGCATTAAAGAAAAGCGCTTGTTGGGAGACAACCCAATATTTACCCTTACTGTTTTTGTGTGTCCACATGGTTATGCTACTATACTAATCATGTTTTATAGCTTTTGTTTCAATAAAGTGCCAAGTAAGACCTTTAGGATAGCTTATGGTGATAGTTGTGTTGATCCTGCTGAAAATCAGAAACTTTTGCACCCACTAAATTAGTTTTGTTAATTCACATAAACGTTCTTCTGATCTGATTCTTTTTGCTCTGGATTGGTACGCAAATTGCTTAGGACTTCCTAATTTGGTAGGATTTTGGGGGTTCCATAAGTATACGTTTGATACAGATTACTAAAGAATGTTCTGTTTTTGACAGATTCTGTTTTCTATGTGTTGTTTGCTTATTTTGATGAATCTATGAGTAGTACCAGAGGGTATGAACCATAGATAAGTTGGATTAAAGTATATATTACACCATTATGAATTTAGAATGAGTTCATGACAGTACCTAAGTGGTGGTTTTATTTTCTTATACTAACGGAGCTTACGAGTTTTCTGTTGAGTTTTGTGTTGTGAAGTTTTCAAGTTTTGGGTAAAGATTCGATGGACTATGGAATAAGGAGTGGCAAGAGACTAATCTTGGGGATACCCAAGGCACCCCAAGGCAATATTCAAGGATGGCCAAGAGCCTAAGCTTGGGGATGCCCCGGAAGGCATCCCCTCTTTCGTCTTCGTTCATTGGTAACTTGGAGCTATATTTTTATTTGCCACATGATATGTGTTTTGCTCGGAGCATCATTTTCTCTTGTTAGTATTTGTTTTCTGTTATTTAGAATAATGTTTTGCATCTTTATTTTCAATAAAAATGTCAAGGATAGCCTTTACCATGCTTATTTTTCTAGTATACATGTTGCTGTTTGAAAACAGAAAGTTTACCGCTGTTGCAAAAATTCCCTAGAAAAGTCAGAGAATTGTATCATGTTGAATTTTTTTTCATATTGAGCTCTGATAAATTTACTACAGTGGGAATTTTCTCTAATAATTTTTGGATTTAGGGAAGTATTGATACTCTGCATTCTTTACATACTGTACTTTTTTGGAAGATTGCTGTTATGTTTACATTGTTTGCATATGTTTGTTTGTTTAATTATTCTATTTGAGGATAGGAGTATTAAATATGCAGAGGCATTTAGTATGCAATGTTGAATAATAATTTTAGTGATTTGTTACAGTAGAAAATGATAAGGTTTTGCATTGGTTTATACTAACCTATCTCACGAGTTCTTGTTGAGTTTGGTGTGGATGAAGCTTTTGATAAAAAGAGAAACCATGATATGAGAGAAATTAAGGAGACACAAAAGTTCAAGCTTGGGGATGCCCCAGTAGGCACCCCACCTTTCTTCTTCAACAATTATCGGTTAGTATCGGTTGAGCCTAAGTTTTTGCTTCTTCACATGAGTTGTGCTATCCTTGCAATGTCATTTTATTTTGTCTTGCTTGCTGTTTGAATACAATACCAAGATCTGGAATTCTTTAATGAGAGAGAATCTTCACATAGTTACATAATTATTTAGCTACTCATTGATCTTCACTTATATCTTTTTGGAGTAGTTTGTCATTTACTCGTGTGCTTCACTTATATCCTATGAGTAAATGGTTGAATGAGTTGAATGTCATAAATCTGAAATTATATATGTTTCATTTGCTTATCCCATGGGGAGTAATGACTTCACATCTAAGAAGTAGATGTTGTAAATTTATTGAAGATTAGCAAGCATTGTATTGGTCATTTGAACAATTCATGAAAGAATATTGAAGGAAGAGAGATTTCACATATAAATATACTATCGTAGACATCTTTTATAATTGTGAGCACTCATTAAGTATGACATGCTAAAGAGTTGATGTTGGACAAGGAAGACAACATAATGGGTTATGTTTTCTCACATCTCAGTTAAAGTATATTGTCATGGATCATTCAAACATGTTGAGCTTGCCTTTCCCCCTCATGCTAGCCAAATTTCTTGCACCAAGTAGAGATACTACTTGTGCTTCCAAATATCCTTAAACCCAGGTTTGCCATGAGAGTCCACCATACCTACCTATGGATTGAGTAAGATCCTTCAAGTAAGTTGTCATCGGTGCAAGCAATAAAAATTGCTCTCTAAATATGTATGATCTATTAGTGTGAATAAAATAAGCTTTATACGATCTTGTTATGGAAGCAATAAAAGCGACGGACTGCATAATAAAGGTCCATATACAAGTGGCAATATAAAGTGACGTTCTTTCACATTTAGATTTTGTGCATCCAACCCTAAAAGCGCATGACAACCTCTGCTTCCCTCTACGAAGGGCCTATCTTTTACTTTATATCTTTTACTTTATGAAAGAGTCAAGGTGATCTTCACCTTTCCCTTGTTCATTTTATCCTTTGGCAAGCACCTTGTGTTGGAAAGATCCTGATATATATATATATATATATATATATATATATATACAATTGGATGTAAGTTAGCATGAACTATTATTGTTGACATCACCCAAAGGTGAATACGTTGGGAGGCAACACTATAAGCCCCTATCTTTCTCAGTGTCCAGTTAAAACTCCATAACCATTAGTATTGCATGAGTGTTAGCAATTGTAGAAGACCATATGATAGTTGAGTATGTGGAGTTTGCTAAATCAAAGCTCTGACATAGACCCTTCGTGAAAATAAGATGGATTGCAATTGTTTGATGACTGAGAACATAGTTTGCTAGTTTTCAAGAAAGTTTATGGTCTATGCTTTAACATGTGAATTGCTTGTTAGTTGTTCGTGAGAAGTTTTATGAGATGAACTACTGTTATGACACGTAATCATGCTAGAAAAGATGATTGAAATTATCATTGATCAAACTTGTGCACTTTCTAGCATTCACACTTCATAAAGTCTTTCTTTATCATTTACCTACTCGAGGACGAGTAGGAATAAAGCTTGGGGATGCTGATACGTCTCCAACGTATCTATAATGTATGAAGCATTCATGCTATTTTATTATCTGTTTTGAATGATTACGGGCTTTATTATACACTTTTATATTACTTTTGGGACTAACCTACTAACCGGAGGCCCAACCCATATTGTTGTTTTATTGCCTATTTTAGTATTTCGAAGAAAAGGAATATCAAACGGAGTCCAAACGGAATGAAACCTTCGGGAGTGTGATTTTTGGAAAGGATATGATCCGAGAGACTTGGAGTACAAGCCAGGGAAGGTTCGAGGAGGCCAGGTGATAGGAGGGCACGCCCACCCCCCTGGGGGCACCCCCTGTCTCGTGGGCCCCTCGAGGCTCCCCCGACTGACTTCTTTTGCCTATATATTCCCATATACCCTAAAACCATCGAAGACGAAGATAGATCGGGAGTCCCGCTGCCGCAAGCCTCTGTAGCCACCAAAAACCTCTTGGGAGCCCGTTCCGGCACCCTGCCGGAGGGGGGATCCCTCACCGGTGGCCATCTTCATCATCCTTGCGCTCTCCATGACGAGGAGGGAGTAGTTCACCCTCGGGGCTGAGGGTATGTACCATTAGCTATGTGTTTGATCTCTCTCTCTCTCTCTCTCTCTCTCTCTCTCTCTCTCTCTCGTGTTCTCTCTATGGCACGATCTTGATGTATCGCGAGCTTTGCTATTATAGTTGGATCTTATGATGTTTCTCCCCATCTACTCTCTTGTGATGATTTGAGTTTTCCCTTTGAAGTGGTCTTGTCGGATTGAGTCTTTAAGGATTTGAGAACACTTTATGTATGTCTTGCCGTGCTTATCTGTGGTGACAATGGGATATTCACGTGATCCACTTGATGTATGTTTTGGTGATCCACTTGTGGGTTCTTCCCATGAACCTATGCATAGGGGTTGGCACACGTTTTCGTCTTGACTCTCCGGTAGAAACTTTGGGGCACTCTTTGAAGTACTTTGTGTTGGTTGAATAGATGAATCTGAGATTGTGTGATGCATATCGTATAATCATGCCCACGGATACTTGAGGTGACAATGGAGTATCTAGGTGACGTTAGGGTTTTGGTTGATTTGTGTCTTAAGGTGTTATTCTAGTATGAACTCTATCATAGATTGAATGGAAAGAATAGCTTCATGTTATTTTACTACGGACTCTTGAATAGATAGAACATAAAGGATAACTTTGAGGTGGTTTCGTACCCTACCATAATCTCTTTGTTTGTTCTCCACTATTAGTGGCTTTGGAGTGACTCTTTGTTGCATGTTGAGGGATTGTTATATGATCTATCTATGTTATTATTGCTAAGAGAACTTGCACTAGTGAAAGTATGAACCCTATGCCTTGTTTCCTACCATTGCAATACCGTTGACGCTCACTTTTATCATTAGTTACCTTGCTGTTTTTATATTTTCAGATTACAAATACCTATATCTACTATCCATATTGCACTTGTATCACCATCTCTTCGCCGAACTAGTGCACCTATACAATTTACCATTGTATTGGGTGTGTTGGGGACAGAAGAGACTCTTTGTTATTTGGTTGCAGGGTTGCTTGAGAGAGACCATCTTCATCCTATGCCTCCTACAGATTATTAAACCTTAGGTCATCCACTTGAGGGAAATTTGCTACTGTCCTACAAACCTGTGCACTTGCAGGCCCAACAACGTCTACAAGAATAAGGTTGTGTAGTAGACATCACGAGCCCCCCACCCCCTGAAAATCGACTGACCCAAAAGTCGATTCAGTCGAATGAAGTGTAGCTAAATCAGAGCAGCATCGGAAGCAAGAGCAAGAGCGAGAGCAGCAGCAAGAGCAAGAACAATAGCAAGAGCAGACCAGGCAGGGGACCGAGAGCAAGAGCAGAGCAGCATCACGAGCGAGAGCTAAAGCAGCAGCAGCTCCTACTGATGTGGCCGCCGCCGAGGGAGCGACGTCGTGGAGGAAGTGGCCGGCGATGCCGTTGTGGATGGAGCCACGTTGTGTCGGCTCGGGACCGTGCGCCGGCAGCACCGTGAGATCGAATCATGAAGAAAATGCGGCAATTAGTGTACAACCTCTTTGGTGGCACCGATTAGGCTGCAGCTTCATCCGAGGAAACGGTTATGATGATGCTCTTTCGGTGGTGCAGGTGAAGACGGCGGTGTGGGAATGGAGGTGGTGCGAAAGACGAGGGGAACGTCGGGGAAGCTCCTTGGAGGTGGAGGACGGGGTGGATGAACCAGCGGGACAATGAGATCGACGACGGATCCTCATCCGGTACGGTGGATGAGGGACGTCGAGGTGTTGCTGTGGACGACGTTGTCGGGGAAGAGGCTCCGGCTGGGTGGCGGACGGAGCAGGGTGTGGGGTTTCGTCGCGGATTTTCGCGGCCTCGGTGTATGAATGGGTGGGTGGATGGGATGGCAGTGGGTAACCATGGCTTAGGGACGCGCTTGTCCGAAATGTGGGGTAAGTTACGAAAGTACCCCCACCGATTTGAGGCGGTTCTTTCGGTTCAGGGGTACCACGGGCATTTCGCATGTCGGGATTTCACAGGAGGTGGGAGTTTTCACGCGCGTTGTAATTTCAGAATAGCAAGGCGCGGGTTGAGATGGAGGGAGTTGTCAGAGCACGACGAGACAAAGATATATCTTAAATATTTCGGGCTAACAAGGCGCGGGTTGAAATTTCCGGACAAGCCTAACGTGTACTGTACCAAATCAATGCGCACTACAAATGTCATTCAAAACTTTGAATTCATGTTATGTTCAATTAAAATATTTCGCTACGTGTATAATGCATGCAACCTACTACTCAAATGAACGTTTTAGTGCATTCCAATCGTATATACTACCGCTTCAATATGAACTAAATTTGAATTCGTTTCTCTATTTGAATAAGATCTACAGTAATGATTGTTGTGAAGTCAAAGCATTTGAATTCGTTTCTCTGTTTTAATAAGATCTACAATCATCATTATTGTCAAGTTAAACCATCGTTTGTGTATTATCTTCACAGCACACCACATGATTAGTCTCGAGTTACATATGAACTATGTGTACTATATGAACTCGAACTCGATTTTTTGAATCCACTTTATGTTGATTTCAAATCACATTACATTTCTAGCTCTAGCTAGATCTTCATAATCTAAACCATGTCTCATATGTATAATGTGTTTATCACATTATGTATGGTGCCCCGCCCCCTACGCCTACAAGTATTTAGATGTGAGTTGCAAACACCACACATTACCACAAATTCAAATAAAATGTGAGAATGTTCGATATATAGTATTGTTTAGATTGTTCGATATTTAGTTGTAAGCTGCAAACGCCACACATTATCACAAATTCAAATAAAATGTGAGATTGTTTGATGTATAGTATGGTTTAGATTGTTCGGCATTTAGCTGTGAGTTGCGAACGCCATGCATTATCACATTATGATATAACATGTGCACAACACGTGTATCACCGCTATATTCATGCATGCATATGTTTAAAACACTATGATCTCCTATTCAAATATATGAATCCGCTTTCATATCAAATTATGATCTTTGTTAGTCTCTTACACCCACACAATCCTCTAACCTTTGTAGCTACCACTAACTTTCTCTCGTGCATGCACACGCCCTCCTCGCCCTCCCCCTCCCTCGGCATTCTATCCACCGGGCACATTCATTTTTTTCTTTAGGTCATTCTCCCAGAGTCTCCACAACTCCTTTCCGACACACACCAATCGATAAACCTCTCCAGCGATGCCTGCCTACAACATACACACACACCTTCAATCTCCTCCTTTATGTGTCCTTGCCTCGTGTCTCTCATACGGTCACACACACGTGTAAACTCTCGCCCCTCTTTTCATCGATCTCACAACCGCACACTCCTCCCCCTATCTAGCTAGTAGCTGGGCCTCTCGCACCACCTCCTAGCTCCATTCTCTCTGTCTATCCGTCTCGCTGGGCCTTATTTGCCTCTAACAAATGGACGTACACCGACCGATCTCTCACTATACATATAGTTGGCTAGGTCCTTATAACTCGTTTTGACCCACGCGTCGATCGATCTACCTCATTAGTTGTGTCTCTCCCTTCCTCCGACAAACAACGATTGGTCTACCGATCTAGTTAGGTTTGCTTACCAAACACATGGTTCCCCTTCATCATCCATGGATGCGTCCCGACAGATCTATCATGCACAGGCACACACAGAAACACATCCCCACTCTTATTGATAACATTGCAGTTCCACCCTTAGTTTGTCTAGTAGGCTCTCCCACCATCTTCGAGAAGCAACTCCATCACCCATATAGCACTCTACCCCTCTCCCTCCCTCTCTCTCTCTCTCCTCTCTCTCTCTGTCCCATCATATTTCCCGTCCTTCAGTTATGTATGGATGTCGACCGATCTCCCTCAAGACATAGCTGGGTCTCTCCTTCTCAACACATATACGAGTCATTCTACCTCTATAGTTAGGCCTCTGCCTACCCCTCCCCCACCCCCTTCCCCCACACACACTGATACATCGAGCGCTCTAGTCATGTCTCCCTGTCACACACAAACTTGACATGTGCCCTCTAACGTTCCGGTAGGCCAGTCACCCTATATCTTTGACTTGCACACACACACACACAATTTCGATGGCTCTCTTCATCGATCTTGCACCCACCCACTTGATCCTCTCTTCGACTCTATCGATAGCTATGAGCCCTCCCTCTGTTCTCGTCGATTGCCCGACCCTCTATATATGATATGGATAAGCCTCCATTTCACACACATTGCATGCAAACTTTTGTTTGAGATGTCATCGACACATATTCCCACAAATAATTCACGAAATCAAACCCCCACCCCACCCCCACCCCCACCCCAAAACAAAAAACACTCACGAACGCGGTTTGTATCTCTCACACACACCCACGTAGGTGGGGGACATGCACGAAGAGAAGAGGTGCATGCATGACGCACGTACTCCCGTCTCTTTCCCAACAACACTCACGCGGGTACACGGTGGAGCTCATTTCTATATGAAAAAGGTAGCCCACGTGGTAATTTGGCACGTGTACTGGTTGTCCACTTGGTGGAGGGAGGATCGTCTACCACGGGTGAACAAACAAATTGTGACTTGACGTGTTATGTTAAATTAAAAAAAGAGGCAAACCATGTGGGGCCTACCTTAGAGGCAAGGCTCTATACACTAGAGTACTTTTGATGTGTCCCGTCAACTCGCAGAACAAGGAGAAGCTTGCTTAGTACACTGTCTCCCCCGCCCACGGGCATGGTGGCTCGCAGGATGAGGTGAAGCTTGCTCCGCCTTACGCCTGCTCCCTCGCCCATGCGCGCGGTGGCTCGCAGCACAAGGAGAAATATTTACTACTCCCTCCGTTTACTCCTCGTCCCTACTACCTTGGTTATAGAGATTATATCATATTGTTTGGAATATATATGTCCTTTAGTAGATTTCAATATGAACTACTAGTACATACTCCAAACACTGATGTATATAGACGTATTTTAGAGTGTAGATTCACTCATTTTGCTCCGTATGTAGCACTCTCCCTCGCCCCTCGACCCTCGCCCACGTGGTGGACGTGCAGCAATTCATTCGGTCTCATATAGCCAGAACGATATATACTGCACTACCATTATTGCTCGACTTCCCGAAGAGGCGAAGAGCCAATCGCAAGGTTAATATTTTGGAGATGCCAAGCGCAAGGTTATAGAAGAACAAGTAGTAGGTGCCACGTCATTTATAAATAAAGTTTTTTTTCTTCAGTGGCACGTACGCAATATGATAGGTTCATACGGAGAGAAAAGGAAACTGCTCCACTATATACATAGTCAGGACAGGCCAGCCTACACAGTTGCTTGCTGGGGTTGCTCTCTTCACACTCTCTCACACAAAACGACTGTGGCCACATCTCTAACATCCCGGCGGATCACGTCCGCTCGGGGAAGGGGTGGATGCTTAGTGTAGATGCGGTCGCCGTCGCCGACGGCGAAAATCCACTGTCGGCACGTCCCGGTTAGGGGTCCCCGCCGTTCTCTCTCACAAAGCTGGTGAGGTTGCCTTCGTCCCTTGCTCACTGCCGCGACGTGGGCAGTTGCCGCCTCCCGACGCCCTCCTCAAGGTTGAGCTACGTCCCTAAGGTACAACTCCCTTTACAGCCGGCTTGCACCACTGCTCCAGCTGCCCACATCACTCCATGTGGATATTTCTCTACTTCTTTGCCCCGCACATACCTCTACTGGCTTCTACGTACTGTATTTGTGATGAGTTTATGTCTCATCAACTAGTCCCAGTAATCTTATTCTAATCACGCTTCTTCAATTTCTTTGCCACAGGGATGCTCATCTCGATTTTGGTGAAACTGCACAAAATGATCCGATGGTCAAAAGGTTGCAAACTTCATTTCTTAGGAAGCTCGAACGTTGCCAGCAAATTGAAGCCTGGTTAGGGTTCACGGTTCAAGGGCTAGGGACTGCATGGATCGTTTTTTTCTTTAGCTGCCTCTGTTCCAAAATAAGTGTCAACTTTAGTAGTAGTACAACTTTGTACTAAAGTTTGCATAAAGTTGAGACACTTATTTTGGAACGGAGGGAGTACATATTTGCTATGATCTGTCAATCATTGAGATGCAATAGCATGCATGTTAGTCTCCTTTGTATTTGATGAAATGTTGCAACGGGCAACCTTGGACGCAAGATACATGTAACAGAAGCTGGAAGCTTCATAGCATTGTACAAATTTATCTCGCTGATAAATTACAGTACGTACTATACTAGTACTTCCTCCGTTCCTAAATATAAGTCTTTGTAGAGATTTCACCATGAACCACATGCGGATGTATATAGATGCATTTTAAGTGTAGATTCATTCATTTTGTTCCGTATGTAGTTCACCTAGTGGAATCTCTACAAAGACTTATCTACTAATAGCTAGCCCCACTACTAGGAATTCTCTATCCTCTCCTTGAGCCACATCATCAAAATTAATGTAGCCGTTAGATGAACTAAATCAGTCCATAATAGCCGTCTGATCTAGACGTTGAGAGGCTCCGCACTAAGCCACATGCAAGCATGCAGAAATACCGTGGCATGCATGTGAGTGGGTTTTAAATCACATCAACATGTCTGCATGCAAGCATGCACCGGTAGCATGCATGTAAGTGAGCTTTTAAGTCCCATTAACATGTCAAAAAGAAAAATATAATCCCATTATGCAGTAGGAGTTGGCTGATCTTTTTTCCTTACGTGGGATGATCTAAATGATGATGGGAGTTTATTTAGTTTGGCTACCACATTTGTCATGCGGTTATAGAGTTTTTTTAGTTCTATGAAATCGATAATTTTGCGCAGAGAGATATACGGCTGTTCCGCGGCAACGCGCGGGGACTCATCTAGTAATATTTAGGAATAGAGGGAGTACTATGTAAAGAGTTAGGTGTCGCACGGTGATAGTGTGAGGTGGGCCATGTAATCACTGAGCCTGCATGTTTTCACTGCTATTGCACTCCTCCGCTGTAAGAATGGAGAAAATTGTAATCTAGTAGTACCTCCTTTCACCGAAAGCGTGGGACATCCAGCAGTCCTACCACCTCAGTAATAAAGACCAATGAGCCGTCAAATCACATAGACCCAGCAGTAAGTTGGATGGACGAAGCAACCATCACTCTTGCGCCAGTGAGAGGTCACGTCTGCTCTGCCCGGGCATGAATGCGGCACCGATTCTTTGGAGAGGCATTGACCATTTCAGGCGGGAAGCGCGCGCGGGCGATGGAGGGGCTTTGGGTGGGCCAAGCTGGTCAGGAGCGGGCGTGGCAGCTGTCTGCATGTCCCTACCGGACACGCTCGGAAACGAGAGGATGCACCGACTCTTGCGGCTAAAATCGTACACTACACACCATCTCTCTATAGGAGTAGGTCGATCTATCGCTCTCTCTAACACACACATGTTGTTAAACACACACACACACACACACACACACACACACGCACGCACCTTGGTCCCGTTGCACCTTCTAACGTGACTTATTACACCTAGACGGAGGGAGTAGTAAGTGTAGAAGATATGGTGGCACACTGACTTAAGTCGAATACAAGTGCCCAAAATTTGTGTGCATGTTATAATAAGGATTCACTTAAAATAGTACGTGAGCGAACAGAGGGATCAATTGGATAGTGTTCCCGAGCAGTAGCGAGATGTGTGAGGTAAGATACACCACTGGTGCTTTTAATTTTTCTTATTAATTTGTTTGTTTTACCCTCCGACTGGTGGGACCCAACGTACTACGTGGATAAGGCTGCATTATTTCTGCACCACTGTGGATAGTATTACCACCAAAGCCACATGACACGATTATGATTGAAATCCCAATGACTCCCACACACACACAAAAAACACGGCATGCTTGTCACATGAATGCAGGAATGTATAAAAGGTTATTTTCCTCTCGTTGAACATAACGGGAGGGTTGTGTAGCTGGTTAACCTGTTCGCTCATCAAACTTGAGGTCTCGGGTTTGATAACTACACTTGAGCATAATTTGTGCCAGGAGGATTCTTTGACTGGTCAAAATGGATGGATACGGAGCCATACGATCTCGTAGTGAACGTATAATCACCTCATCACGTATAAGTTGCAGCCTCGGCCCTTGTTTTCTAGGGTTTGCACGCTTCACACTCTCTCTCCAGTATATATATACACGCTGGAGCCTCAGCGCTTGTAGTTGCTCTCTTCACACTCTCTCGCCCTCTCCAGATCTAAACAAAACTTCGTTGGCCTCTCTCTCCCCTCACTACTGCAAAAAGAGCCGGCAGGATCCGTTCGCCGGGAAGGGAAGCAAGCTTAACGCTGTCACCGTCGGTGAGGGAGGGAATCCACTACCAGCGCAGCTGTTAACTTTCACCCAGCGGCGGCGCGGGAGGGCCTCCGACCCCTTCTTCTTCGCCGTCGTCCCGTCGCCCACCGAACCACGCCCCAAGAACCTTAAGGTATAATTTACTTACTCCACATGCATTGCTCTAGCTGCATGTATACCATGAATCTAGGACGTGGTTCAAAGAGGAAAGGAGTGGGGGAAAGTAGTGGGAAAAGTTGTATATAGCATGAATCTAGGACGTGGTTCAAAGAGGAAATGAAGGGGGAAAGTTGTATAGCATGAATCTAGGACGTGGTTCAAAGAGGAAAGGAATGGGGGAAAGTAGTGGGGAAAGTTGTATCGCATAAATCTAGGACGTGGTTCAAAGAGTAAAGGAAGGGGAGAAAGTACTAGTACAGACTGGCTATCCAGCACCTACGTTGGTCGAAAAGGGAAAACAATGACAAACGCAGTACGCACATCTGTAACGAACTGATCTTTTGTTTTGGGGGACAAGGCTGTAGAGTTTGAGCAGGACTAGATTTGCTGCGCTCACATAGGGAAAGGTGTCTAAAGATAACAAAACTGGGACCAACACAAATATGCTCCTTGGTTGTTTGTTCTTTGTTGCAACAGACTGTGCATGACCACAGTACATCGGTAGATGCACATGGTGCTGGTGCGTCCACTGTCCCGTGCAACTCATTAGCTGTTGTTAATCTAAGGCCCTGTTTGGTTAAAAACTCCCTAGTCCCTACCTGCTTGGTTCCAGGGACTAAACATGGACTAGAGGTTATTAAATGACATGCTAAAAGACCATGTTACCCCTAGTAATGAACTAATAGAGACAAGGTGCGATGCGTGGCAGGGGCAACTGTTGGAAAAAGTCCCAAAAAGACTCCCTCGGGGTCTTCTTTCTTTAGTCCCAAATGCCCACTTTTAGTCCCTAAAAGTCCCTCCTGTTTGGTTTAGATGGGACTGACACGGAGTTTTTTTAGTCCCTACACCAAAATGTCCCTGTAAACAAACACCCTCTAATAATGCCGCTGGAAAATTGATGCAATGCCACAGTTAAAAGCAAATTACATGTTTAACGAATTTTATTGTTAATATAATCTCTATGTTAATATTAATCAATGCCACCGTTTGAGAAATGCTACTGTCTTGCTTTCTTTCCCATTTAGATAAGGTAGATGCTTCTTTTTGTTGGCTTCTGTGTCATCCACCGTTATTGACCACTAATTGTTTCCTTTGCACCTCTGTGTAAACAGGGTTATCTACTTCACCTCGTTGCCATTGTGACCTTTTGTTGCACTGCACAAAACACTTTTGTTTTAAGAGTGTTTTGTGCAGTTCAACCAAAATGTCACACCGACAACGTTGCTTGATTGCTTGATCTTAGTGGAACTGCACAAGAGGAGATCTTACTTCCTATCCGTGTTGGCAAATTTGGTTCAGATCTTCTTCTTGTGAGTTGTTTGAATTCCGCATCATGAGAGGTCAGTACTAGCCTTCTTTCACATGATTCTGCAGTGTGCTTTCATATGTTGTGCTACTTGTACGATAATGTTGCTTGATTTTAGTGAACTGCACAAATGGAGACAAGACTTCCAATCTGTATGTGCACCGTAATATCCCATTGAGGTAAGATAAGGATATTTCACAACTGTTGGCCTGTATTTTGCCACTTTCATCAGAAAATTAAGTTTAGTACTATACTTGTGCTCCCTAATTGACATGCCAAATCTTACATTGAAGGCGAAGCTTGTCTGTTATTGAACCAAGTGATGAAGGGGAAGAACAAGCGGAAGAAAAACAAAAATCAACTCCCGGTGCTGTAATGAAGCACTGGAACTGTGATGACACAAGTAATGATATAGTTTTGCATCTTAATTTATTGCTATGGCTGGAACGAGCAATTGTTTTGCCACTGATTTGATGCCACTCTTAATGTAATACGTAATTATCTCTACTTGTGCAAACAGGGATCTTCTTTGAAGATACCATATATTTTAGTGGAACTGCACAAGAAGATGTTGGAAACATTAAACTAATCGAGGAGTATATAGTAAGCATGGCCACCACCGTAGATAGCAACAGATGGTTCCGGAGAAGTGCTTCATCTGTATGCTCTACACAATAAGCCTCCTGACAAAGGTTGGTACTCGCCCACTGATTTCATCCATATGATTGAGCTTTGTCATCTCTATTGGTGTTGTGCTACTGTTTAGATACTGTCATGAAAAAGTGGTATTGTCCTTGAGAAGTGCTTCATCTGTGCTGTTTTAAATATTTCCTTTCCTTTTTTTCGAGCAAACAGGGATGCTAGCATTTAGTAGTCCTCTTGTCTTTGCACAACAGGATCATCTTCCTCTGAAGAAGAATATGGAGTACGTGAAGTGACTAGTTCCGATTATGCCAGGATGAAGAAGCCCTGTCTATCTTCTCATCAGAAGGAGCAGTTGAAGGATGGTTACATTACTCCCCACAAGACCAAACTAACTTCAGCTCAGAAGGACTGACAAATCTCCATTTTTTTGCTGTGATGCGCGAGTACAATGTTGTTCTAGGATTCTTTCTGGTGAGTTCCATTTTTCTAAAAGTGTGCTCTACATGGACCATGTAGGTGCCTGTTTAAACTGTCAATTCATAGTACAGTTTGCTTTATACTAATCACTTTTTTGTATTTGTGCAAACAGGGGTGCTCAGCTTGATTTCAATGGGAACTGCACAAAATGTTCATGAATACATCGAATCATTCATTTCCACCACAAGAAAGGAGGTGCCGATAAGTTCAAGGCGTTGCAACATATAAGGGCGAAATCATACAAGCTACGCGCGAATTTGGTTGATTTTGGTGGAACTGCACAAAAAGAACAGCTGGTTTATTTAGCACGAGGTGCCATGTCAATGTCCGAACTGATGGCAAACCCTGCCCATTCCACAATCGTAGGCATTTGATATTTTGGAATGGGACAACCTTGTCAAATTTTGCTCATTGATTTTAGCAAGACATGCGTTTGATATTTTCGAATGGGACGCCCTTTGCTGTCAGCAGCGTCGATCAATTTTTTCTTTATTCTTTAGTTGTGAAGTAAATATTGCCTCTGACATGTGAGTCGCTGAGATGCATAATCATCGATTGTTTTGAATGTTCTCTATGAATTGCCAGCCCTGTGTGTTTGATTGCAATGTACAGAAACGCTAAAAAGCTGCTCAAACTCTTTGTACTCCTTCTGTTCCTTTTTACTTCGCACATTGTGAAAGTGCATACTTTTTTGTATAAGATTGGTCAAAGTAGAGATACTTTGACTGCAGACAAAACTTGTATGCAGACTAGAAAGGATCGGAGGGAGTACATGTGAAACTACTGCAAACGAGGTGATCACCCTGGGAATAATGGTAGTATGCATTGTTTTGCATGTTCATCCAATGCCAGTGATACAGGATTCCAAACTAATCGAAATAAATTCATTCATACTGGGTCGGATTTCATATAAACATGTCGGATTTCATTACATTTCATACATTCTTCAACTAAAAAGGGGTGCGCTGGAGGTATAATTAATTAACCGAAGCTACCCACCTGTATCTCGCTGAGCCGAACAGAAGCTTCAGTGACTTAACTGCAGGTGCAGTTGCGTAACTGACATGTGGCCTGTTGGGCCCATGTGTTAGTCAGCCAACTGCGCCAGCAGTTAAGTAGAAGCAGCGTTCTTCTCCAGTGCAGCTCTCCGACTCCACATCGCCGCCAAGAAGCTAACCGGCCGTCAATGGTCAACCCGCCTAGCTTGGCTTCAACCGAAGGGTAGCAGCGGTGGCCTTACTTGGACTCGAGCGGCGGCGACCTACCGTGTTCTACTCTTCCTCGTTTTCTGTGTGGCACGGCCTCGTTGGCAGCGGGGCGGGGCCTCGGCGGAGCCGGCGATGTCCTCTGTCTCGTTGCCGACGGGCGGCGCCTCGGCGGAGCGGTGGAAATCCTCCCCCTCGTTGCCGGTAAGGTGGGGCCTCGGCTGAGCCGGCGACGTCCTCTGCCTCATTGTTGGCGGGGCGGGGCCTCGGCGGAGCCGGCGGTGTCCTCTGCCTCGTTGTTGGCACCGCGGGGCCTCGGCGGAGCAGGGCCTCATCAACGCCAGCGGAGCGGGGACTAGTCGGAGTCGGCATTGCCCTCTGCCTCATCCTCGGTCTTGCCAAACAGTGCGTCACCCGCTTCATCGCCCTCTTTGTAGGCGATCGTAGCCTCCGCCACCCGCATGCGGTACCGCCAGCGCTCGAGGCGGCCCTTGTGAGCGAAGAGGTACGAGTCGAGCAGCGCCTCCTTCTCCGCCCGCTCCGCGGTGATCTGCTCCTCCGCCTGCAGGTGCTCCTGGAGGAGATGGTGGTTGTAGGCGGCGTCGGCATGCGCCTCCCGGAACTGCTCCTCACGCATCTGCCTCACCGTGTCCATATATTGGGCACGGGCCTCGCCGATGGTCATGGTGCAATGCACCGGCGAGGATGGCGCGGAGGAGGGGGTTGGCGCCGGATCATCGACTACCATGTTCTCCATTGGGACGTCATCGTCCTCCGACTGCCTGCCAGCCAGCCGGTCGGTAGCAATGGCTGCCATCTCCTTGTGGTCCATCGTCCGCCCGTCCCGAAGAGCGCTGGAGCGCGAGGAAGCCATGGTGGGCAGTAGTGGTGTGGACAGGAGAAAGGGAACGGATGTGGATGACTGCGGCTATGGCCGGCGCAGCAGTTTATATAGCAATGGTGGGCGGCGGAGGGACGAACATGTGGCACCGGAGTAGCCGCCTCGGCAACCGCGTATCATTAATGTGGGCGACAGATGGACGGACAGAAGGCACTTGTGTCGTATGAAGGCGGAGCAATCGCCTGCACCGGGAAGCGGGGCGGGCGGTGCTGACTGTTTCGGGCGGAAAGCGCGCGCGGGCGAGGAGATGACTTTACTTGGAGAGGATGACAATGGGGACCCACCAGGGCCATAGCCTCACGTACGCAAGTGCCTCCTTATTATATATATAACTATAATTTATTTTGCTTCCTCCTGGTTTCCTGACATCACGGTCCCACACCATGGTCAACCTATGTACTCCCTCCTTTCCGGTTTATAGGGCTTATCTCAAAATTTTAGTTTTTCCATTATATAAGGCTCAATTTGGTTGTTTTCCATCACATGTTCAGATTCCAAGGTGCATTAAATCATTGCATGCAAGTATTAAGAAAAATTGACCAATGCATGTACTTTATGCATGCATGCATTATAATTAATGCATTGATAAACATAAATTTTTGAGGATAACAAGAGCATTAATTAGGTGCTTTTGCAAAACTACAAAAAGTATTCCACCACTCGCCATCTACCTTGATTGGTGAGATTTTTGAATTGAGCACTATAAACCAGAAAGGAGGGAGTAGTCAATAAACGAGAGAATTGCACAAGAAGCGGCCGACAGCTGGGACCAAGCAGCTCGAGCAGTATTTATGTTTTTGAGGTGTGAGCACTGCAGAGTTTTTTTGATGTTTAGCCCAGATATTAATTTTTCTCCTCTGAACAACAACGAAAACATCACTGCAGGTATTAACTGGGCGGGCTGTGGCCCGTCTAGCCCAGGCCAGATATCCAGCCCAGATATTAATTTTTTTCAAGCTGAAAATGGCTAGCCCAGCTATACTTTTTTTAGGAATACCCAGGCAAGGTCAAGTTGTTATTCTCCGCCCCGCTGGGCTGCAAATCTTTCCTAGGAGGGATGCATTAGGCTTAACAAGAAAATGGGCTTTAAGAAATAATAAATGGGATGTAATTATAAAAACTGGGCAGTAACTATAAAAAAATGCACCAAACACGTAATTACTTTATAAAATATTATTTTTGGATATTGAAAATTTTAATTTCATTAATTGTTGCGAGCGCAATGTTTCGTTGGATTTTTACGTAATATAAATTTATATTGAAATTGTATTTAATCTGACTAGAAATTTCGGGATAAAAATATTTCGGATCCCATAAAAATGTGGGAAATTTTATTGAATTCTGTTTTGAACGGTTGGTTGAAATGGGTTGTACTTTTAACAAACTGTAAATGGGCTGTAGTAAATTCCATTAGAATTCAAAAATGGGCTGCACATTCTTACAAATCTCAAATGGGCTATAAGTTCTCTGCCACACACTTCTGGCCTTACTAAGTTGACGCGTCCCCTAAAAAAAGAGAGTTGACGCGTATGCAAGGCTTTGTCAACTTATAGTCAACACACGGTTCTAGCAGCAGTGGTCGTTGGATGTCCATCCAACGGATGCCGTGCTTCTTCTTCAATCTCGGATATTCTAGCTTCACCCGCCCAAAAAATGATTCCTCCCCCTGACATCTGGGGCGCACCGTTTCGGAAGCTGACATGTGGGCCTACTAAGTTGATGTACCAAGGGCTTTGTCAACTTAGTCAATATAAACGATTCTAGCTGCAGTGACCGTACGATGTCCATCCAACGGCCGTCGTGCTTCTTCAACCTCTGGTCTTCTTGCTCCAGCCGCCCAAAGCAGCGCCGGTCGTGCCGCCTGCTCCTGCCTCCCGTGGCCGGCTGTGCTGCCGCGGAGGCCTCACCGCCCCTACTACTCCCACCACTGGCCAGGCCATCCCTCCACTCACCCATACCCCCTGTTATTTTGCGGCGACGGCAGCGCAACCGAACCAGTGAACCCTCGTACTCCTCTTTGCGTGTGCATCCACTGTCGCGTCTTCCCCGGCTCCGCGTCGTCCCCTTCCTAGGCCTCGCTGTCGTCCACCGCCGTAGTGCTCTTGGCGCGGTGTGGTCAACATGGTCAAGGAACAACTTCCATTGGACGTGGACTGTACGTGGAGAGGCTGACAGCTGGGTCTACGGCAGCCGCAAGGAAGTGCCTCCTTATTACACGCAAAATAATTATTCCTCCACCTGACAGCTGGGACCCACCGGATGGGCCACCGTATTTCATGAAAAAAATGATTCGCCCCATGACTGCTGGGACCCACCAGCTACATCTTCGCACGCAAGGAAGTGCTTCCAGAAAAAAAATGATTCGCCCCCTGACTACTGGGACCCACCAGCTACATCTTTGCACGCAAGGAAGTGCGTCCGAAAAAAAATGATTCGCCCCCCTGACTGCTGGGACCCACCAGCTACACCTTCGCACGCAAGGAAGTGCGTCCGGGCAAAAAAAGTGATTCGCCCCCCTGACTGCTGGGACCCACCAGCTACATCTTCGCACGCAAGTAAGTGCCTGACAGTCGGGACCCACCTGGTCGAAGCATACGTAGCGTTGTCATTCTAGTCATGAACATGAACATACATACTGGTGGATGTAGAGGCGTGCATGTGTCGTAGTAGAGGCGCGTACGTGTCGTAGTAGAGGCGCGCACGTAGCATGTACACATACGTACAACGGCCAGTGTGCAAGAAAGAAAATACGGTCACGTATGTGTACATACGGGCAGGGTCTGGAACGCCTACTCACGCATACGTACGGCCAGGGCTCGTGTACATGGCTGGATCGGAACGGAGAAACATCGTCATCGTTGTGTTCATGGGGAGGCAACGGAATGCGTTGTGTTCATGGGGAGGCAACGGAATGCGTCGTGTTCATCAGGAGGCAACGGAACACGTGGGAGCCAACCGACTGGGTCAGAACAGAATGCGTCGTCGTGTTCATCGGGAGGGCTTGGACGGAACAGGCGATGGAAACGAGGCCTGGCGTACCATAGAACGGAGGAAACGGCCTTGTGTTCGACCGGCCACGTTTGAAACGGGATCCTATTCATCGGGAGGGGTCTGGTGTACCGCAAAACGGAGGAAACGACCTCTACGGTCGAAACGGGGGTCCTGTTGATCGGGAGGGGTGTGGCGTACCGCAAAACGGACGAAATGGACTTGTGTTGGAGCGCTGCGGTCGAAACAGGGGTCCTGTTCATCGGGAGGGGTGTGGTGTACCGTAAAACGGGACTCCATGGGATAATGTTCATCTCCACCGTCGACCTCCTCCAGCCTCCACGGGCTACCGTCGAACTCCTCCAGCCTCCACGGGCTCCTGTTCATCCAGCCTCCACCGTGCGCTACTCCACCGGCTACTGTTCAACCACCCCTCCACGAGCACCCCTCCACCGTCTACTGTTCATCCAGCCCTCCACGGGGTCGTCCTGTTCATCCAGCCCTCCACACCACGGGGTCCTGTTCATCCAGAGGCAACGCCATCGCTCACTGTTCATCCAACCCCCCCTACAACGCTCACTGTTCATCCAGAGAGGCAGCATCCATCGGCTTCAGTTAGCAGCAGTAGCGAAGGAATCGCTCGATCGGGTTCAGTTAACAGCCATCGATCGATCGCTCGGGTTCAGTAACGCGTAGCCTGAAGTGCAATCGCTCAGGTTCAGTTAGAGCCCAACGCCTCGCTCGGGTTTAGTTAGAGCCAACGCCTCACACACACGCGCGTACGTGTACAAGAGAAACGCGCATCGCTCGGCCCCCAACCGCCCACCGTAACCGGGAACTCCCTGAAATTTTCCTCGCCCTCGCTTCTACCACAGTTTTTTCCGTCATGGATGGCCCAAAGAAAGTCATGCAGCTGTGTCTCTGGCCCGCCCAGGACGAAAAGCCCATTTTCTGTCATGATTTTTTGTCACAGAAGTAGGAGCCCACCACATCTATGATGATACAGGGTTTTGTCACAATTATTGTCATAGAAGTGTCATATGTATGACAGAAAAAAAATTCATTCGGCCCAAAATGTCACGGATGTGTCTTTTTTTTCTAGTGTTGTTCTCCTGCAAGAGATGAAAAGGGATAAACTTGATCTTGGGTTTCTTTGCTCTAATAGGGAGGCTTGACTTTTTAAACTCCGCATGCATGCCCCCAGGTTGAGGTAGTGGGACTTCATGCTCATCTGAGCTCGTCCCCTCCTTTCCCTTAGGATCATAGTCTTCCTGTTCCTCTGTGGTCCAACCATAATGCTACGAGTCCCCGTAGACCTTGGGGTCTGCAAGGTAATCAGCCACATAACTTTCTCCCTCCAAATCCTGGGACGACATATTGCTCTATTCTGCGGTAGAAACAACTCAAAACAAAAACTGAGGATTTCATAATGGTACGGTGGTCAAAACCTTCGGGAGATTATATAATGAATTTTACCGACCAAAAGAAGTATCGTGCAAGAAAACGGAGTCCGGATGGCACATGAGGTGCCCATGAGGCAGGGGGCGCGTCCAGGGGGTAGGGCGCACCCTCCACCCTCGTGGACGCCTCGTGTCCTTTCTGGACTACTTCTTATTTTTCTATTTTCTTAAATATTCCAAAACGGAGAAAAATTGCTATTAGAACTGTTTTGGAGTCGGTTTACTTACCGTACCACATACCTATTCCTTTTCGCAGTCGGAAATGTTCCTCCGTGGTTACGGTGCCAATAACATTGGTTTCAACATTATGGGATTACCTGAGATATAATGTTTGATCCTTTTACCGTTCACCACCTTTGGATTTGTGCCTTCGAAGTTGTTGATTTTTATGGCACCGGAACGACAGACCTCCTCGATAATGTAAGGACCTTCCCATTTAGAGAGAAATTTTCCTGCAAAAAATCTTAAACAAGAGTTGTATAGCAAAACATAATCACCTACATTAAACTCATGCTTTTGTATCCTTTTGTCATGCCATCTTTTAACCTTTTCTTTAAACAGTTTGGCATTATCATAGGCCTGGGTTCTCCATTCATCAAGTGAGCTGATGTCAAATAGCCTCTTTTCACTGGCAAGTTTGAAATCATAATTGAGCTCTTTAATGGCCCAATATGCCTTATGTTCTAGTTCGAGAGGTAACTGACATGCTTTTCCATAAACCATTTTATAGACATACCCATAGGATTTTATATATGCAGTTCTATAGGCCCATAATGCAATCATCAAGTTTTCTTGAGACCAATTCTTTCTAGATCTATTAACAGTCTTTTGCAAAATTAATTTTAAGCTCTCTATTACTCAATTCTACTTGACAGCTAGACTGTGGGTGGTATGGAGATGCATTCTATGATTAACATCATACTTAGCAAGCATTTTACGAAAAGCACATGAATAAATGTGACCACATCAGTCATTAGTATCTAGGGACTCCAAACCTCAGAAAATTAACTTCTTTAAGCATCTTAATAGAAGTGTTATGATCAGCACTACTAGTTGGAATAGCTTCTACCCACTTAGTAACGTAATCAACAACAACTAAAATATGTGTTATAACCCATTAGAGGAAGGAAAAGGTCCCATATAATCAAAGGCCCCAACATCAAATGGTCCATAACAAGTGAATAGTTTCATAGGCATTTCTCTGAGCGTCTACTGAATATTACCAATTCTTTGACATTTCGTCACAAGACAAGGCAAACTTACAGACATCTTTGAAGAGAGTAGGCCAATAAAAACCGGATTGCAATACCTTATGTGCAGTTCTATCTCCAGCGTGGTGTCTGTTGGGGAACGTTGCAGAAAATTAAAAATTTTCCTACGGTTTCACCAAGATCCATCTATGAGTTCATCTAAGCAATGAGTCATGGGAGAGATATTGCATCTACATACCACTTGTAGATCGCGTACGGAAGCGTTCGAGGGAACGGTGATGATGGAGTCGTACTCGCCGTGATTCAGATCACCGATGACCAAGTGTTGAACGGACAGCACCTCCGTGTTCAACACACGTACGGTACGGACGACGTCTCCTCCTTCTTGATCCAGCAAGGGGAAAGGAGAGGTTGAGGAAGAAGGCTCCAGCAGCAGCACGACGGCGTGATGATGGTGGAGAGGCAGTACTCCGACAGGGCTTCGCCAAGCACTCAACGGAGGAGGAGAGGTGTTGGGGAGGGGAGGGGCTGCGCCTTGGATCAGGTGTTCAGCCCTCCCCTCGCCCCTCTATTTCTAGGGGAAGGGGGAAGGGGTCCGGCCCCCTCTAGATGAGATCTAGAGGGGGGGCGGCGGCCAGGGAGGGGGGGCTTGCCCCCCAAGCAAGGGGGGTGCGCCCCCACTAGGGTCCCCCCCCAACCCTAGGCACATGGGCCCAGGGGGGCGCGCCCAGCCCTCCAGGGGATGGTTCCCTGCCCCACGCGGCACATGTGGCCCACCAAGAGGGGTGGCCCCTCCCGGTGGACCCCCGGAACCCTTCCGGTGGCCCTGGTACAATACTGATATGTCACCGAAACTTTCCGATGTCCGCATGACAACTTCCCATATATAAATATTTACCTACGGACCCTTCCTGAACTCCTCGTGACGTCCAGGATCTCATCCGGGACTCCGATCAACATTCGGTAATCACATACAAGTCTTCCTTATAACCCTAGCGTCACCGAACCTTAAGTGTGTAGACCCTACGGGTTCGGGAGACATGCAGACATGACCGAGACGGCTCTCCGGTCAATAACCAACAGCGGGATCTGGATACCCATGTTGGCTCCCACATGCTCCTCGATGATGTCATCGGATGAACCACGATGTCGAGGATTCAATCAACCCTGTATACTATTCCCTTTGTCAGACGGTATGTTACTTGCCCGAGACTCGATCGTCGGTATCCCAATACCTCGTTCAGTCTCGTTACCGGCAAGTCACTTTACTCGTACCGTAATGCATGATCCCGTGACCAGACACTTGGTCACTTTGAGCTCATTATGATGATGCACTACCGAGTGGGCCCAGTGATACCTCTCCGTAATCCGGAGTGACAAATCCCAGTCTCGATCCGTGTCAACCCAATAAACACTTTCGGAGATACCTGTAGTGCACCTTTATAGTCACCCAGTTACGTTGTGACGTTTGGTACACCCAAAGCACTTCTACAGTATCCGGGAGTTACACGATCTCATGGTCTAAGGAAGAGATACTTGACATTGGAAAAGCTCTAGCAAAACGAACTACATGATCTTGTGCTATGCTTAGGATTGGGTCTTGTCCATCACGTCATTCTCCTAATGACGTGATCCTGTTGTCAATGACATCTAATGTCCATAGTCAGGAAACCATGACTATCTGTTGACCAACGAGCTAGTCAACTAGAGGCTTACTAGGGACGTATTGTGGTCTATGTATTCACACGTGTATTACGATTTCCGGATAATACAATTATAGCATGAATAAAAGACAATTATCATGAACAAGGAAATATAATAATAATCCATTTATTATTGCCTCTAGGGCATATTTCCAACAGTCTCCCACTTGCACTAGAGTCAATAATCTAGTTACATTGTGATGAATCAAACACCCATAGAGTTCTGGTGTTGATCATGTTTTGCTCGCGAGAGAGGTTTAGTCAACAGATCTGCGACATTCAGATCCGTATGTACTTTGCAAATATCTATGTCTCCATCTTGAACATTTTCACGGATGGAGTTGAAGCGACGCTTGATGTGCCTGGTCTTCTTGTGAAACCTGGGCTCCTTGGCAAGGGCAATAGCTCCAGTGTTGTCACAGAAGAGTTTGATCGGCCCCGACGCATTGGGTATGACTCCTAGGTCAGTGATGAACTCCTTCACCCAAATTGCTTCATGTGCTGCCTCCGAGGCTGCCATGTACTCCGCTTCACATGTAGATCCCGCCACGACGCTCTGCTTGCAGCTGCACTAGCTTACTGCTCCACCATTCAACATATACACGTATCCGGTTTGTGACTTAGAGTCATCCAGATCTGTGTCGAAGCTAGCATCGACGTAACCTTTTACAACGAGCTCTTCGTCACCTCCATAAACGAGAAACATGTCCTTTGTCCTTTTCAGGTACTTCAGGATATTCTTGACCGCTGTCTAGTGTTCCTTGCCGGGATTACTTTGGTACCTTCCTACCAAACTTACGGCAAGGTTTACATCAGGTCTGGTACACAGCATGGCATACATAATAGATCCTATGGCTGAGGCATAGGGGATGACGCTCATCTCTTCTTTATCTTTTGTCGTGGTCGGGCATTGAGCCGAGCTCAATCTCACACCTTGTAGTACAGGCAAGAACCCTTTCTTGGACTGATCCATTTTGAACTTCTTCAAAATCTTATCAAGGTATGTGCTTTGTGAAAGACCTATGAGGCGTCTCGATCTATCCCTATAGATCTTGATGCCTAATATGTAAGCAGCTTCTCCAAGGTCCTTCATTTAAAAACACTTATTCAAGTAGGCCTTAATGCTGTCCAAGAATTCTATATCATTTCCCATCAAAAGTATGTCATCTACATATAATATGAGAAATGCTACAGAGCTCCCACTCACTTTCTTGTAAACGCAGGCTTCTCCATAAGTCTACATAAACCCAAACGCTTTGATCATCTCATCAAAGCGAATGTTCCAACTCTAAGATGCTTGCACCAGCCCATAAATGGATCGTTGGAGCTTGCATACCTTTTTAGCATTCTTAGGATCGACAAAACCCTCTGGCTGCATCATATACAGTTCTTCCTTAAGATGCCCGTTAAGGAATGCCGTTTTGACGTCCATCTGCCATATCTCATAATCATAGTATGCGGCAACTGCTAACATGATTCGGACGGACTTAAGCTTCGCTACGGGAGAGAAAGTCTCATCGTAGTCAATCCCTTGAACTTGCCGATAACCCTTAGCGACAAGTCGAGCTTTATAGATGGTGACATTTCCATCCGCGTCCATCTTCTTCTTAAAGATCCATTTGTTTTCTATCGCTCGCCGATCATCGGGCAAGTCAGTCAAAGTCCATACTTTGTTTTCATACATGGATTCTATCTCGGATTTCATGGCTTCTAGCCATTTGTTGGAATCTGGGCCCGCCATCGCTTCTTCATAGTTCGAAGGTTCACCATTGTCTAACAACATGATTTCCAGGACAGGGTTGCCATACCACTCTGGTGTGGAACGTGTCCTTGTGAACCTATGAAGTTCAGTAGAAACTTGATCGGAAGTACCTTGATCATCATCATTAATTTCCTCTCCAGTCGGTGTAGGCACCACAGGAACGTTTTCCTGAGCTGCACTACTTTCTGGTTCAAGAGGTAGTACTTCATCGAGTTCTACTTTCCTCCCACTTACTCCTTTCAAGAGAAACTCTTTTTCCAGAAAGGATCCGTTCTTGGCAACAAAGATCTTGCCCTCAGATCTTAAGTAGAAGGTATACCCAATGGTTTCCTTAGGGTATCCTATGAAGACGCATTTTTCCGACTTGGGTTCGAGCTTTTCAGGTTGAAGTTTCTTGACATAAGCATCGCATCCCCAAACTTTTAGAAACGACAGCTTAGGTTTCTTCCCAAACCATAATTCATACGGTGTCGTCTCAACGGATTTAGACGGTGCCCTATTTAAAGTGAATGTAGCTGTCTCTAGAGCGTAACCCCAAAATGATAGTGGTAAATCGGTAAGAGACATCATAGATCGCACCATATCCAATAGAGTGCGATTACGACGTTTGGACACACCGTTACGCTGAGGTGTTCCAGGCGGCGTGAGTTGTGAAACGATTCCACATTTTCTTAAGTGTATACCAAATTCGTGACTTAAATATTCTCCTCCATGATCTGATCGTAAGAATTTTATCTTTCGGTCACGTTGATTCTCTACTTCATTCTGAAATTCCTTGAACTTTTCAAAGGTCTCAGACTTGTGTTTCATCAAGTAGACATACCCATATCTACTCAAGTCATCAGTGAGAGTGAGAACATAACGATATCCTCCGCGAGCCTCAACGCTCATTGGACCGCACACATCGGTATGTATGATTTCCAACAAGTTGGTTGCTCGCTCCATTGTTCTAGAGAACGGGGTCTTGGTCATTTTGCCCATGAGGCATGGTTCGCATGTGTCAAATGATTCATAATCTAGAGACTCTAAAAGCCCATCAGCATGGAGCTTCTTCATGCGCTTGACACCAATGTGACCAAGGCGGCAGTGCCACAAGTATGTGGGACTATCGTTATCAACTTTACATCTTTTGGTATTCACACTATGAATATGTGTGACATTACGTTCGAGATTCATTAAGAATAAACCATTGACCATCGGGGCATGACCATAAAACATATCTCTCATATAAATAGAACAACCATTATTCTCGGATTTAAATGAGTAGCCATCTCGTATCAAACGAGATCCAGATACAATGTTCATGCTCAAACTTGGCACTAAATAACAATTATTGAGGTTTAAAACTAATTCCGTAGGTAAATGTAGAGGTAGAGTGCCGACGGCGATCACATCGACCTTGGAACCATTCCCGACGCGCATCGTCACCTCGTCCTTCGCCAGTCTCCGCTTATTCCGCAGCTCCTGCTGTGATTTACAAATGTGAGCAACGGCACCGGTATCAAATACCCAGGAGTTACTACGAGTACTGGTAAGGTACACATCAATTACATGTATATCAAATATACCTTTAGTGTTGCCGGCCTTCTTGTCCGCTAAGTATTTGGGGCAGTTCCGCTTCCAGTGACCCTTCCCCTTGCAATAAAAGCACTCAGTTTCAGGCTTGGGTCCATTCTTTGACTTCTTCCCGGCAACTGGCTTACCGAGCGCGGCAACATCTTTGCCGTCCTTCTTGAAGTTCTTCTTACCCTTGCCCTTCTTGAACTTAGTGGTCTTATTGACCATCAACACTTGATGTTCTTTCTTGATTTCAACCTCTGTTGACTTCAGCATTGAAAATACTTCAGGAATGGTCTTCACCATCCCCTGCATATTGTAGTTCATCACAAAGCTCTTGTAGCTTGGTGGGAGCGACTGAAGGATTCTGTCAATGACCGCCTCATCCGGGAGGTTAATGTCCAGCTGGGACAGGCGGTTGTGCAACCCAAACATTTTGAGTATATGCTCACTGACAGAACTATTTTCCTCCATCTTACAACTATAGAACTTGTTGGAGACTTCATATCTCTCGACCCGGGCATGAGCTTGGAAAACTAGTTTCAGCTCCTCGAACATCTCATATGCTCCGTGTTGCTCAAAACGCTTTTGGAGCCCCGGTTCTAAGCTGTAAAGCATGCCGCACTGAACGAGGGAGTAATCATCAGCGCGAGACTGCCAAGCGTTCATAACGTCTTGGTTCTCTGGGACGGGAGCGTCACCTAGCGGTCCTTCTAGGACATATTGTTTCCTGGAAGCTATGAGGATGATCCTCAGGTTCCGGACCCAGTCTGTATAGTTGCTGCCATCATCTTTCAGCTTGGTTTTCTCTAGGAACGCGTTGAAGTTCATGTTGACATGAGCGGCGGCCATTTGATCTACAAGACATATTTGCAAAGGTTTTATACTAAGTTCATGATAATTAAGTTCATCTAATCAAATTATTGTAATGAACTCCCACTCAGATTAGACATCCCTCTAGTCATCTAAGTGTTACACGATCCGAGTCGACTAGGCCGTGTCCGGTCATCACGTGAGACGGACTAGTCATCATCGGTGAACATCTCCATGTTGATCGTATCTTCTATACGACTCATGTTCGACCTTTCGGTCTCTGTGTTCCGAGGCCATGTCTGTACACGCTAGGCTCGTCAAGTTAACCCTAAGTGTTCTGCATGTGTAAATCTGTCTTACACCCGTTGTATGTGAATGTAAGGATCTATCACACCCGATCATCACGTGGTGCTTCGAAACGACGACCTTTAGCAACGGTGCACAGTTAGGGGGAACACTTTCTTGAAATTATTATAAGGGATCATCTTATTTACTACCGCTGTTCTAAGTAAACAAGATGCATACAACATAATAAACATCACATGCAATTATATAGTAGTGACATGATATGGCCAATATCATATAGCTCCTTCGATCTCCATATTCGGGGCTCCATGATCATCTTCGTCACCGGCATGACACCATGATCTCCATCATCATGATCTCCATCATTGTGTCTTCATGAAGTTGTCACGCCAACGACTACTTCTACTTCTATGGCTAACGCGTTTAGCAATAAAGTAAAGTAATTTACATGGCGTTCTTCAATGACACGCAGGTCATACAAAAATAAAGACAACTCCTATGGATCCTATCGGTTGTCATACTCATCGACATGCAAGTCGTGTTTCCTATTACAAGAACATGATCTCATACATCACAATATATCATTCATCATTCATCACAACTTCTGGCCATATCACATCACATGACAATTGCTGCAAAAACAAGTTAGACGTCCTCTAATTGTTGTTGCATCTTTTACGTGGCTGCAATTGGGTTCTAGCAAGAACGTTTTCTTACCTACGAATAACCACAACGTGATTTTGTCAACTTCTATTTACCCTTCATAAGGACCCTTTTCATCTAATCCGCTCCAACTAAAGTAGGAGAGACAGACACCCGCTAGCCACCTTATGCAACTAGTGCATGTCAGTCGGTGGAACCTGTCTCACATAAGCGTACGTGTAAGGTCGGTCCGGGCCGCTTCATCCCACAATACCACTGAAGCAAGAAAAGACTAGTAGCGGCAAGCAAGTTGACAAGATCTACGCCCACAACAAAATTGTGTTCTACTTGTGCAATAGAGAACTACGCATAGACCTAGCTCTGATGCCACTGTTGGGGAACGTTGCAGAAAATTAAAATTTTTCCTACGGTTTCACCAAGATCCATCTATGAGTTCATCTAAGCAATGAGTCATGGGAGAGAGATTGCATCTACATACCACTTGTAGATCGCGTACGGAAGCGTTCGAGGGAACGGTGATGATGGAGTCGTACTCGCCGTGATTCAGATCACCGATGACCAAGTGCTGAATGGACAGCACCTCCGCGTTCAACACACGTACGGTACGGACGACGTCTCCTCCTTCTTGATCCAGCAAGGGGAAAGGAGAGGTTGAGGAAGAAGGCTCCAGCAGCAGCACGATGTCGTGATGATGGTGGAGAGGCAGTACTCCGACAGGGCTTCGCCAAGCACTCAACGGAGGAGGAGAGGTGTTGGGGAGGGGAGGGGCTGCGCCTTGGATCAGGTGTTCAGCCCTCCCGTCACCCCTCTATTTATAGGGGAAGGGGGAAGGGGGCCGGCCCCCTCTAGATGAGATCTAGAGGGGGGCGGCGGCCAGGGAGGGGGGCTTGCCCCCCAAGCAAGGGGGGGTGCGCCCCCACTAGGGTTCCCCCCCCCAACCCTAGGCTCATGGGCCCAAGGGGGGGCGCGCCCAGCCTTCCAGGGGCTGGTGCCCTGCCCCACACGGCCCATGTGGCCCACCAAGAGGGGTGGCCCCTCCCGGTGGACCCCCGGAACCCTTCCGGTGGCCCCGGTACAATACCGATATGTCACCGAAACTTTCCGGTGTCCGCATGACAACTTCCCATATATAAATCTTTACCTCCGGACCCTTACGGAACTCCTCGTGACGTCCAGGATCTCATCCGGGACTCCGAACAACATTCGGTAATCACATACAAGTCTTCCTTATAACCCTAGCGTCACCGAACCTTAAGTGTGTAGACCCTACGGGTTCGGGAGACATGCAGACATGACCGAGATGGCTCTCCGGTCAATAACCAACAGCGGAATCTGGATACCCATGTTGGCTCCCACATGCTCCTCGATGATGTCACCGGATGAACCACGATGTCGAGGATTCAATCAACCCTGTATACTATTCCCTTTGTCAGACGGTATGTTACTTGCCCGAGACTCGATCGTCGGTATCCCAATACCTCGTTCAGTCTCGTTACCGGCAAGTCACTTTACTCGTACCGTAATGCATGATCCCGTGACCAGACACTTGGTCACTTTGAGCTCATTATGATGATGCACTACCGAGTGGGCCCAGTGATACCTCTCCGTAATCCGGAGTGACAAATCCCAGTCTCGATCCGTGTCAACCCAACAGACACTTTCAGAGATACCTGTAGTGCACCTTTATAGTCACCCAGTTACGTTGTGACGTTTGGTACACCCAAAGCACTTCTACGGTATCCAGGAGTTACATGATCTCATGGTCTAAGGAAGAGATACTTGACATTGGAAAAGCTCTAGCAAAACGAACTACACGATCTTGTGCTATGCTTAGGATTGGGTCTTGTCCATCACGTCATTCTCCTAATGACGTGATCCCATTGTCAATGACATCTAATGTCCATAGTCAGGAAACCATGACTATCTGTTGACCAACGAGCTAGTCAACTAGAGGCTTACTAGGGACGTATTGTGGTCTATGTATTCACACGTGTATTACGATTTCCGGATAATACAATTGTAGCATAAATAAAAGACAATTATCATGAACAAGGAAATATAATAATAATCCATTTATTATTGCCTCTAGGGCATATTTCCAACAGTGTCCTCCATATGGCTCAGAGTGACACTTGCGTAGGATCTATTCCTGTTCATGCTCAGGTACACAATGTCTAATGACACCATCTACTACTTCTTTATAAAGGTGTGGGTCATCCCAAAAGTAATGTTTTAAATCATAGAAAAACTTTCTCATTTGCTGGTATGTGAAACTAGGTGGTATAAATTTAGCAACAATGTAATTAGCATAATCAACATACCATGGAGCACTGCGAGAAGCATTTATGACAGCTAATTGTTCGTCAAGAAAGCAATCATCAATAGGTAGTGGGTCATCAAGAACATTCTCTAACCTAGACAAGTTGTCTACAACGGGGTTCTCAGCTCCCTTTCTATCAATAATATGCAAATCAAATTCTTGTAGCAAGAGAACCCATCTAATAAGTCTAGGTTTAGCATCTTTCTTTTCCATAAGGTATTTAATAGCAGCATGATCAGTGTGAACAATTACTTTGGAATCAACAATATAAGTTCCAAACTTATCACAAGCAAACACAATTGCTAAAAATTCTTTTTCAGTAGTAGCATAATTTCTCTAGGCACTGTCTAGAGTTTTACTAGTATATTGGATAACATTTAATTTCTTATCAACTCTTTGTCCTAGAACAGCACCTACAGCATAAGCACTAGCATCACACATGATTTCAAAAGGGAAATTCCAATCAGGTGGCTGAACAATAGGGGCAGAAATCAAGGCTTTCTTAAGTATTTCAAATGCTTCTACACAATCATCATCAAAAACAAAAGAAACATCTTTTTGTAAGAGATTAGTCAGAGGCCTAGAAACTTTAGAGAAGTCTTTAATGAACCTCCTATAAAAACCGACATGACCAAGAAAACTTCTTATACCTTTCATGTCCTTGGGACACGAGATCTTTTCAATAGCATCGACTTTAGCTTTGTCAGCTTCAATACCTATTTCAGAAGTTTTATGCCCCAAGACAATACCTTCATTGACCATAAAGTGGCACATCTCCCAATTCAAGACAAGATTAGTTTCTTCACATCTCTCCAAGACTCGATCAAGGTTGCCTAAGCAATCATCAAAAGAAGTTCCATACTCGGAGAAATCATCCATGAAAACCTCAACAATCTTTTCACAAAAGTCAGAGAATATAGCAGTCATACATCTTTGAAAGGTAGTAGGTGCATTACATAAACCAAAAGGCATACGTCTATAAGCAAAGGTACCGAAAGGGCAAGTAAAAGTGGTCTTATCCCGATCCTCTTTTGACACAGGTATTTGAGAGAAACCAGAATAACCATCTAGAAAGTAAAAAAATGTGTATGTTTGGATAATCTTTCTAGCATTTGATCAACAAAAGGCAAAGGGTAATGATATTTTCTAGTAGCTTTATTCAATCTGCGGAAATCATTCTATAACCTGTAATAATTCTTTGTGGGATCAATTCGTCTTTATCATTGGGAACAACAGTAATACCTCCCTTCTTAAGGACACAATGAACGGGACTTACCCACTGACTATCAGCAACATGATAAATTATACCTGCCTCCAGAAGCTTTAGTATTTCATTTCTTACCACTTCTTTCATCTTAGGGTTTAACCCTCATTGGTGATCAACAACTGGTTTAGAGTCTTTCTCCAATTTTATTTTGTGCTGGCATAGAGTGGGGCTAACACCCTTAATATCATCAAGAGTATATCCAATAGCAGCACGATGCTTCTTTAGAGTTTTCAATAATTTCTCTTCTTCCTGCTCTGAAAGTTTAGCACTAATATTAACAGGATATATCTTCTTTTCATCAAGATAAGCATATTTGAGAGTATCAGGTAAATGTTTAAGCTCAGACACGGGATCACGCTTGGGTGGAGGGGGATCCCCTATGATTTCAACAAGCAGTTGTGTTTCAAAATGGGTCCCTGTTTAAAGAATACTTCATCTATTTCCCTTCTTTCATTCATGAACATATCATTTTCATGGTCTAGCAAATATTGTTCTAAAGGATCATTAGGAGGCACGGCAATAGAAGCAAGACCAATAATTTCATCTTTACTAGGGAATTCTTTATCATGGGGTTGTTTATGGAATTTAGCAAAATTAAAATCATGAGATATATCCCCTAAACCAACAGTAACATTATCCTTTTCACAATCTATCTTAGCATTAACAGTATTCAAGAAGGGTCTACCAAATATAATGGGACAAAAGTCATCTTGTAAGGAACCAAGAACAAGAAAATCAGTAGGATATTTAATTTTCCCACACAAGACTTCAACATCTCTAACAATCCCAATTGGTGAAATAGTATCTCTATTGGCAAGCTTAATAGTAACATCAATACCTTCTATTTCAGCAGGTACAATATCATGCATAATTTCTTTGTATAAGGAATGAGGTATTGCACTAACACTAGCACCCATATCACATAAGCCATGATAACAATGATCTCCTATTTTAACAGAAAACAACAAGCATGCCAACAACAGGTCTATGTTTATTTTTAGTGTCGGGTCTAGCAATCCTAGCAGCTTCATCATAGAAGTAAATAACATGCCCATCAATATTATCGACCAAGAGATCCTTAACCACAACAATACTAGGTTCAACTTTAATTTGCTCAGGGGGTGTAGGTGTTCTAGCATTACTCTTACAAACCACATTTGAAGCTTGAGCATGATCCTTTATTCTAACAGGGAAAGGTGGTTCCTCGATATAAGCAGTAGGAACAATAGGATCAACATTATAAGTGGTAGTCTTTTCTTCAACTTTAATAAGTTCAACTACTTTTACTTTAATGGGAGGATGATAATTTAAACCACTTCTTCTTAGGGAGATCAACATGAGTAGCAAATGATTCACAAAAAGAAGCTACTATCTCAAAGTCAAGTCCATATTTAGTGCTAAATTCACGAAAAGCATCGATATCCATAAAAGATTTAACGCAATCAAACTTAGATATTATACCTGACTCCTTACCTTCGTCTAGTTCCCAATCATCGGAGTTGAATTTAATTCTTTCCAATAAATCCCATCTAAATTCAATAGTCTTCATCATAAAAGAACCATTACAAGAAGTATCGAGCATGGAGCGATTATTGAGAGAAAGCCAAGCATAAAAATTTTGAATAATAATTTCTCTTGAGAGCTCATGATTGGGGCATGGGTATAACATTGACTTAATCCTCCCCCAAGCTTGAGCGATACTTTATCCTTCGCGAGGCCAAAAATTATATATATAATTGCGATCACGATGAACCAGATGCATAGGATAAAACTTCTGATGAAATTCCAGTTTTAGTCGGTTGTAGTTCCATGATCCAATATCATCACATAGCCTAACCATGTCAATGCCTTTCCTTCAAAGATAAAGGGAAGACCTTCTTCTTGATAACATCCTCGGGCATACCTGCAAGCTTAAATAATCCACAAACTTCATCCACATAGATTAGGTGCAAATCGGGATGTAATGTTCCATCTCCTGTAAAAGGATTAGCTAGCAGTTTCTCTATCATACCCGAAGGAATTTCAAAGTAAACATTTTTAGTAGGTTCAGTAGGTTGAGGAGAAACTCTTTGCTCTACTGGTCGGGGTGAAGATACCCCGAACAAGCCCCTCAAAGGATTATTTTCCATAGTAACAAGTGACAGTAAATTTCAGCATAGTATATAAATTTTTCCTTACCAAATTCCACCTACCAAAGGCGCTTCACTCCCCGGCAATGGTGCCATAAAAGAGTCTTGATGACCCACAAGTATAGTGGATCTATCGTAGTCCTTATGATAAGCAGGAGTGTTGAACCCAACGAGGAGCAGAAGGAAATGACAAGCAGTTTTCAGTAAGGTATTTCTGCAAGCACTGAAATTATCGGTAACACATAGTTTTGTGATATGGTAATTCCTAATGGATAACAAGTAACAAAAGTAAACAAGGTGCAGCAAGGTGGCCCAATCCTTTTTCTAGCAAAGGGAAAAACTCTTATATAAAGGAAAGCGCTCCCGAGGACACATGGGAATTATCATCAAGCTAGTTTTCATCATGCTCATATGATTCGCGTTCAGTACTTTGATAATTTGATGTGTGGGTGGACCGGTGCTTGGGTACTGCCCTTCCTTGGACAAGCATCCCACTTATGATTAACCCCTCTCAAAAGCATCTGCAACTACAAAAGAAGAATTAAGGTAAACCTAACCATAGCATGAAACATATGGATCCAAATCAGCCCCTTACGAAGCAACACATAAACTAGGGTTTAAGCTTCTATCACTATAGCAACCCATCATCTACTTATTACTTCCCAATGCCTTCCTCTAGGCCCAAGCAATGGTGAAGTGTCATGTAGTTGACGTTCACATAACACCACTAGAGGAAAGACAACATACATCTCATCAAAATATCGAACGAATACCAAATTCACATGACTACTTATAACAAGACTTCTCCCATGTCCTCAGGAACAAACTTAACTACTCACAAATCATATTCATGTTCATAATCAGAGGGGTATTAATATGCATAAAGGATCTGAACATATTCTTCCACCGAATAAACCAACTAGCATCAACTACAAGGAGTAATCAACACTACTAGCAACCCACAGGTACCAATCTAAGGTTTTGAGACAAAGATCGGATACAAGAGATGAACTAGGGTTTGAGAGGAGATGATGATGGTGAAGATGTTGATGGAGCTTAACCCCCTCCTGATTTGAGGATCAATGGTGATGACGATGGTGACGATTTCCCCCTCCCGGAGGGATGTTTCCCCGGCAGAATAGCTCCGTCGGAGCCCTAGATTGGTTCCGCCAAGGTTCCGCCTCGAGACTGCGGCGCTTCATCCCGAAAGCTTCCTTATGATTTTTTCCAGGGCAAAAGACACCTTATACTAGAAGATGGGCATCGGGGGGCTTCCAAGTGGCCCACAAGGCAGGGGGCGCGCCCCCCACCCTCGTGGATAGTGTGTCACCCCCCTCTGGTGCTTTCTTCTCCCAATATTTTAATATATTCCAAAACTTACTTTCGTGGAGTTTCAGGACTTTTGGAGTTGTGCAGAATAGGTCTCTAATATTTTGCTCCTTTTCCAGCCCAGAATCCAGCTGCCGGCATTCTCCCTCTTCATGTAAACCTTGTAAAATAAGAGAGAAAAGGCATAAGTATTGTGACATAATGTGTAGTAACAGCCCATATTGCAATAAATATCGATATAAAAGCATGATGCAAAATGGACGTATCACCTACTCTGAGTAACCTTTCAAACAAGGGATCCACGCATGCATGCACTGTTTAGATGACACCCAAAGTATATATTTGGAAAAGGGATAATTGCATTTGAGCCCTCAGTTGGGTCACACTCGATAGGTTTACCCCTACTTTTCGAAAATACTCGTTCCTGTCCAAACCACTTTGCCTCTCTTGTGTTTTTGCCCTTCCGTCTCAATTCCGTCTGGTCAAAGGCGTTTGACCATCAAATCAACATTTTTCTGGACCATTTTGCCCCTCCTTCCAACTTCAGTTAAGAATCAAAGAAAAAAACAATGTGACGCTTACATGTGGGGCCCAATTAAATGCAAAAGAAAATAAAAACATACACACTCTCTCTCTCCCTCCTAAAACACCTCACTTTCCCCATCCTGGTGTCACCGCACCCGCCCTGCCAGCGTTGAATGACCTGTCGTCAGCATCCCCCACTACCACCACCCTCTCCCACCCCAGACACTCGCTCTGCCGACCGATGTGCTAGCGGGGCAGCCGACCTCTCGCCAGTGGGCGCCTCCGATGAGCACACGCTGAACCTCGAGGCCACGGTGTTCGCCCGTGATGGGTGTGGCCGAGGCAGCACCACCACAGGGCATGTGGAGGTCTCGATTTGACGCATCGCTGGAGGTAGGTGGTGGCGCGGTTTGCCTGGAGTGCCCGAGATTCAACGGAGATGGCCAGAGCCACCGGGACAAGCTGGGTTCAGGGACGGGCGGCGGGGATCCTGGGCAAGGGGCGGTGGCATGATGGAGGGGAAGCCAGGATCGGTGCAGGCCATGAGGGTGGGGCGGAGACGGCAGATCCGGCCGCAGAAGGCTCAGGTTGGACCGGATCTGGCCGGGATGGAGGTTGGGGAGGCATTGGCGATCAGCGACGGGCAGATGGGCAGTAGTTGCTCGTCCCGGGGCTCAAGGTCGAGGAGACACTGGCACGCGTGACCGGCAGCGGGGTGAGCGGGGCAGCCATGCTGGAACTGGGGGAGTGTGACGCCCTCGATTCAATCATACACTAACCATACACGCAAATGTGTACGGTCAAGATCAAGGACTCACGGGAAGATATCACAACACAACTCTAGACACAAATTAAAATAATACAAGCTTTATGTTACAAGCCAGGGCCTCGAGGGCTCGAATACATAAGCTCAAATACACAAGAGTCAGCGGAAGCAACATTATCTGAGTACAGACATGAGTTAAACAAGTTTGCCTTAAGAAGGCTAGCACAAAAGCATCTACGATCGAAAAGGCAAGGCCTCCCGCCTGGGAGCCTCCTAACTACTCCTGGTCGTCGGCGGTATTCACATAGTAGTAGGCACCCTCGGGGTAGTAGTAGTCATTGGTGGGGTTGTCTGGATCTTGGGCTCCAGCATCTGGTTGCATCAACCAGAAAGAAGAAAGAAGGGGGAAAAGGGGGAGCAAAGCAACCGTGAGTACTCATCCAAAGTACTCGCAAGCAAGGATCTACACTACATATGCAACATTATCAAAGGAAGGCTGTATATGTGGACTGGGCTGCAGAAATGCCAGACTAGAGAGAAGGCCTAGTCCTATCGAAGACTAGCATCTTCTGGAAACCACCATCTTGCAGCAAACAGGAGGGAGTAGAGTAGCATAAAGTAAAGTAGTAGTAGTGTTATCAACCTCGGCCAGAGATCCTTTCTCAACTCCCTGCAAGAAAGCAATCCCAGAGCCATACTATCCAGTTATCATCTCATATCTAAGTCTCATCTCAGGTATCCAGTTCTAGTTGTATTGATCGGGATACAACTCCAAGTGTCTGTTACCGTAGGACAGGCTATCGATAGATGTTTTCTTCCCTGCAGGGGTGCACCGACTTACCCACCACGCTCAATTAACTCCGGTCAGACACACTTTCCTAGGTCATGCCCGGCCTCGGCCAAACAATACGCTGCAACTCGACCTAGGCTTAATAGAGAGGCCAGCATGCCAGACTAAACCTATGCCCCCAGGGGTCATGGGCCATCTCCCCGGGAACTCCTGCACGTTGCGTACGCGGCTGGTGAGCAGACCTAGCTACCTCCTTAAAAAGGCAGGTGCTTACCAGTCCAACCCGGCGCACGTCGCTCAGTCGCTGACGTCTATTAAGCTTCGGCTGATGCATACGATGCAGAACGCCCATACTATGCCCACGTGATGGTTAGTGCTATCAGGCCAGAGGCCCCTCGGATCAGATATCCAAATCATAGTGGATTAGGAACGCGCGGTAACAAGCAGAGACTCACGAAAGATGTGACCCCGTTGCCCCGTCTCGAGGACTTGCGGCAAGGGCTAAGAATGCCCGACCACGCCTCGTAATTTGGGTTGAATACTCTACCCTCGAAAGCTGTTGCGATCCCCTATACATGTGGGTTATCAAGACTAATTTTTGGCGCTGTTGCCGGGGAGAATAGCTCTATTCACCAGTAGAAAAAGGACCTAATGTGAGATACATTAGTGCCGGTTCGATTTTGGCCCGGTACTAATGGTACCATTAGTGCCGGTTCGAACGGCTATGCATTAATGCCGGTTCATTTTAAACCTTTAGTACCGGTTCGTGCCACGAACCGGTACTAAAGGGGTGGTGGCAGGTTGGCGTCAGGCCGGGGCCCCACAATCACCTTTAGTACCGGTTCGTGGCACAAACCGGTACTAAAGGGCTAACGTTTAGTACCGGTTCATGCCATGAACCGGTACTAAAGGGGTTTGACCTATAGTACCGGTTCGTGGCACAAACCGGTACTAAAGGGCAGTTCTCAATCTCTAGCCCCCCCACCCCCGTATATCGCCATTTCAGTTTTGAAAAATACAAAAGAAAATGATAAAAAATTCAAATTCTTCGAGATGTAGTTATATTACTACATCTACTAGTTAGGAAAATTTAAAAACATAAATTTGGACATGTTTTGCAAAAAGTGTAGGGAAAATGTAAAACAGCTATAACTTTTGCATATGATGTCGGAAAAAACGTATAATATATCAAAAAATTTAGCACGAAAATAGCACGGGCTGTTTGCAAATTTTTAGAATCCTCAAATTCCAAAAGGAGAAAAAGATATGCTCAAATTTCATTTTTTTAATTTTGGTTAAATCTGGTCAAACTATGGTCAAACTACTTATTCAAGAAGTATTAATGTTACTACATACTTATTCAAGAATATTAGTGTTACTAAATAATTATTTCAATTTTTTGAATTTTGGTCAAATCTGGTCAAACTATGGTCAAACTTATTTAAGAAATATTAGTGTTACTAAATAATTACTGTTTTTAGAATAAATAGTTTCAAACTCAAACGGTGAAATGTGTGACCTAATGCTCAAGCTACACTGCTGAGGGTTAATAGGATTTACAGCTTACATTTGTCAGGAAAACAACAAGTGCAAACTTGGAAAGTAGGGGGAATAGAACTCCGAAGTTAAGCATGCTCAGGCTAGGGGAGTGAGAGGATGGGTGACCGGTCGGGAAGTTAGACGATTTGGAATGAGTGATCCACACCTGAGTATTTAAGAGGGGCGGTTAGAGACTAAATCATCAAATAATTCAGAAAATTGAAAATAAAAAAAATCAATTTTTTTCGAAATTTTCAAAAAAAATTCAAAAAGAATACCTTTAGTACCGGTTGGTAACACCAACCGGTATTAAAGGTCCCCCATACCACGGCGCGAGCTCACGCCACGTGGTGGGCCTTTAGTGGCGGTTCGTAACGAACCGGTACTAAAGGGGGGGCTTTAGTCTCCACTCTTTAGTGCCGGTTGCAGAATAAAGGCCCTTATGAACCGGTATTAAAGCTCCGTTTTCTACTAGTGATTCTCTGAGTCACTTGGGATTTATATCTGTTGATCACTATGAAGAACTTGAAAGACGCTAAGACCAAGATTTTGCCCTCAACTACGAGGGGAGGTAAGGAACTGCCATCTAGCTCTGCACTAGATTCTCCTTCCGTTATTAGTAGGCTTGCGACACCTAAACCTGCTACTGCTATGAATTCTGATATGTCGTATGTTATTGATGATGCCACTTCTGCTATGCATGATGAAACTACTTCTGTGCGTGATACTACTTTGCCATTAGGTGAATTTCTAGATGAACAACTTGCTAGAGTTAGGGGAATGAAAATATTGAAGAACCTATTATTGATGATAGTGATGATGAAGGTTCCCCCAATGATTATGTATTACCTGTTGTTCCTAAGGGTTATGTTATGAATGAAGCAGCTGCTATGGAAATTCTTGCTTGCAATGATAGAAATGATCTTAAGAAATTATTAGCTAAATGGAAGCAGCAGTCTCTTAATGCTAGAATGAAACCCGATCTTGCTTTTGCTACTTCACCTATCTGTGTTACTGATAAGGATTATGAATTCTCTGTTGATCCTGATATTATTACTTTAGTTGAATCTGACCCTTTTTATGGCCTTGAATCTGAAACTGTTGTGGCAGATCTTACCAAGTTGGATGATATAGCCACCCTATTCACTCACGATGAGAAGTCTCACTATTTATACATCCTTAAGATATTTCCATTCTCATTAAAGGGTGATGCTAAGACTTGGTATAATTCTCTTGCTCCTGGTTGTGTCCGTAGTCCCCAGGATATGATTTATTACTTCTCAGCTAAATATTTCCCGGCTCATAAGAAACAAACTGCCTTGCGGGAAATATATAATTTTGTGCAAATCAAAGAAGAGAGTCTCCCACAAGCTTGGGGGAGGCTTCTCCGGTTACTTAATGCTTTGCCTGATCATCCTCTTAAGAAAAATGAAATACTTGATATCTTTTATAATGGACTAACCGATGCTTCCAAGGATTACTTGGATAGTTGCGCTGGTTGTGTTTTTAGGGAAAGAACAGTCGACGAAGCTGAAATATTATTGAATAATATGTTGACTAATGAAAATAATTGGACTCTTCCTGAGCCAGTTCCTGAAGTAATTCCTGAACCAATTGAGCCAACTCCTGAGCCTATTCCTAAACCCACTCCGAAGAAGAGAGGTGTTTTATTTCTCAGTCCTGAAGATATGCAAGAAGCAAAGAAATCAATGAAAGAAAAAGGTATTAAAGCTAAAGATGTTAATAATTTACCACCTATTGAAGAAATACATGGTCTTAATTTACCGCCTGAAGAACCACATTGTCTTGATAACCCGACACAGGTAGTAAAGGTAAATTCTCTCTATAGATATGATAAAGTTGAAATACCCTCTACTAAATTTCATAGCCCTTGCTTAGATGAATTTGATGACTTTATGGCTAGACAAGAAAGTTTTAATGCCTATGTTGGTAGAGAATTAAAGAATAATGCTTTCGAGATAGGATGCGTAGGTGATAATCTGGCTAGAGTTAAAGATGAACTTCACCGCGTTAGCAAATATGCTTCTGTGGTTTCTACTCAAGCCGAGCAAGTACTTAAAGCTCGAAGCGATTTGCTCGATGAATTAAATAATAAACATGATTTTGTTGTTAGTGTGGCTACTAGAATTGGTAGAATGACTCAGGAACCTTTGTATCCTGAAGGCCACCCTAAGAGAATCGAGAAGGATTCTCAGAGAAATAATTTAGAGGCACCTAGTTCTTCCAAAAAGAAGAAAAAGAAAAACGATAGGACTTTGCATGCTTCTAATGAACTTGTTGTAGACACACCTGAGAATCCCAACGATATTTCTATTTCCAATGCTGAAACACAATCAGGTGATGAACATGAACCTAGTGATAATGTTAATAATAATGTTCATGTTGATGCTCAACCTAGCAAAAACAATGATGTAGAGATTGAACCTTCTGTTGATCTTGATAACCCACAATCAAAGAATCAACGTTATGATAAGAGAGATTTTGTTGCTAGGAAGCACGGTAAAGAAAGAGAACCATGGGTTCAGAAACCCATGCCCTTTCCTCCTAAACCATCCAAGTCAAAGGATGATGAGGATTTTGAGCACTTTGCTGAAATGATTAGACCTATTTTCTTATGTATGCGTTTAACTGATATGCTTAAAGTAAATCCTTATACTAAGTATATGAAGGATATCATCACAAATAAAAGAAAGATACCGGAAGCTGAAATTTCGACCATGCTTGCTAATTACACTTTTAAGGGTGGAATACCAAAGAAACTTGGAGATCCGGGTGTTCCAACTACACCATGCTCCATTAAAAGAAATTATGTCAGAACTGCTTTATGTCAGAACTTTTTGGAATTAATAAGAATTTTTGGCGAAAGAATTAATGCGAGGGGGCCAACAGCCTGTCCACGAGACAGGGGGCGTCCCCCCAGGGCGCGGCCTCCTATCTCGTGGGCCCCCTGGACCTCCTCCGACCTCAACTCCAACTCCATATATTCCGCCTCAGGGATAAAAAATCAGAGAGGAAGTTTCATCGTGTTTTACGACACGGAGCCACCGCCAAGCCCTAATCTCTCTCGGGAGGGCTGATCTGGAGTCCATTCGGGGCTCCGGAGAGGGGGATTCGTTGTCGTCGTCATCATCAACCATCCTCCATCACCAATTTCATGATGCTCACCGCCGTGTGTGAGTAATTTCATCGTAGGCTTGCTGGACGGTGATGGGTTGGATGAGATTTACCATGTAATCAAGTTAGTTTTGTTAGGGTTTGATCCCTAGTATCCACTGTGTTCCGAGATTGATGTTGCTATGACTTTGCTATGCTTAATGCTTGTCACTAGGGCCCGAGTGCCATGATTACAGATCTGAACCTATTATGTTTTCATGAATATATATGTGTTCTTGATCCTATCTTGCAAGTCTATAGTCACCTATTATGTGTTATGACCCGACAACCCCGAAGTGACAATAATCGGGATATTTCTCGGTGATGACCGTAGTTTGAGGAGTTCATGTATTCACTATGTGTTAATGCTTTGTTCCGGTTCTCTATTAAAAGGAGGCCTTAATATCCCTTAGTTTCTGTAAGGACCCCGCTACAATGGGAGGGTAGGACAAAAGACGTCATACAAGTTCTTTTCCATAAGCACGTATGACTATTTACGGAATACATGCCTACATTACATTGATGAATTGGACCTAGTTCTATATCACTCTATGTTATAACTATTGCATGAGGAATCGCATCCGGCATAATTATCCATCACTGATCCATTGCCTATGAGCTTTTCATATATTGTTCTTCGCTTATTTACTTTTCTGTTGCTACTGTTACAACTACTACAAAAACCCAAAAACATCTATCTTTACTTTTGCTACGGTTGCCTTTATTATCATACCACTTTTGCTACTAAACACTTTGCTGCAGATACTAAGTTATCCAGGTGTGGTTGAATTGACAACTCAACTGCTAATACTCAAGAATATTCTTTGGCTCCCCTTGTGTCGAATCAATAAATTTGGGTTGAATACTCTACCCTCGAAAGCTGTTGCGATCCCCTATACTTGTGGGTTATCAAGACTAATTTTTGGCGCCGTTGCCGGGGAGCATAACTCTATTCACTAGTAGAAAAAGGACCTAATGTGAGACACATTAGTGCCGGTTCGATTTTGGCCCGGTACTAATGGTACCATTAGTGCCGATTCGAACGGCTATGCATTAATGCCGGTTCATTTTAAACCTTTAGTACCGGTTCGTGCCACGAACCGGTACTAAAGGGGTGGTGGCAGGTTGGCGTCAGGCCGGGGCCCCACGATCACCTTTAGTACCGGTTCGTGGCACAAACCGGTACTAAAGGGCTAACCTTAAGTACCGGTTCGTGCCACGAACCGATACTAAAGGGGTTTGACCTATAGTACCGGTTCGTGGCACAAACCGGTACTAAAGGGCAATTCTCAATCTCTACCTCCCCCCCCCCCCGTATATCACCATTTTAGTTTTGAAAAATACAAAAGAAAATGATAAAAAATTCAAATTCTTCGAGATGTAGTTATATTACTACATCTACTAGTTAGGAAAACTTAAAAACATAAATTTGGACATGTTTTGCAAAAAGTGTAGGGAAAATGTAAAAAGCTATAACTTTTGCATACGATGTCGGAAAAAAACGTATAATATATCAAAAAATTCAGCACGAAAACAGCACGGGCTGTTTGCAAATTTTTAGAATCCTCAAATTCCAAAAGGAGAAAAAGATATGCTCAAATTTCAGTTTTTTTAATTTTGGTTAAATCTGGTCAAACTATGGTCAAACTACTTATTCAAGAAGTATTAATGTTACTACATACTTATTCAAGAATATTGGTGTTACTAAATAATTATTTCAATTTTTTGAATTTTGGTCAAATCTGGTCAAACTATGGTCAAACTGTGGTCAAACTATGGTCAAACTTATTTAAGAAATATTAGTGTTACTAAATAATTACTGTTTTTTAGAATAAATAGTTTCAAACTCAAACGGTGAAATGTGTGACCTAATGCTCAAGCTACACTGTTGAGGGTTAATAGGATTTACACCTTACATTTGTCAGGAAAACAACAAGTGCAAACTTGGAAAGTAGGGGGAATAGAACTCCGAAGTTAAGCGTGCTCACGCTGGGGGAGTGAGAGGATGGGTGACCGGTCGGGAAGTTAGACGATTTGGAATGAGTGATCCACACCTGAGTATTTAAGAGAGGCGATTAGAGACTAAATAATCAAATAATTCAGAAAATTGAAAATCGAAAAAAAAATTCAATTTTTTTCAAAATTTTCAAAAAGACATTCAAGAAAAATACCTTTAGTACCGGTTGGTAACACCAACCGGTATTAAAGGTCCCCCATACCACGGCGCGAGCTCACGCCACGTGGTGGGCCTTTAGTGGCGGTTCGTAACGAACCGGTACTAAAGGGGGGGCTTTAGTCTCCACTCTTTAGTGCCGGTTGCAGAACGGTATTAAAGGCCCTTATGAACCGGTATTAAAGCTCCGTTTTCTACTAGTGATTCTCTGAGTCACTTGGGATTTATATCTGTTGATCACTATGAAGAACTTGAAAGACGCTAAGACCAAGATTTTGCCCTCAACTACGAGGGGAGGTAAGGAACTGCCATCTAGCTCTGCACTAGATTCTCCTTCCGTTATTAGTAGGCTTGCGACACCTAAACCTGCTACTGCTATGAATTCTGATATGTCGTATGTTATTGATGATGCCACTTCTGCTATGCATGATGAAACTACTTCTGTGCGTGATACTACTTTGCCATTAGGTGAATTTCTAGATGAACAACTTGCTAGAGTTAGGGGAATGAAAATATTGAAGAACCTATTATTGATGATAGTGATGATGAAGGTTCCCCCAATGATTATGTATTACCTGTTGTTCCTAAGGGTTATGTTATGAATGAAGCAGCTGCTATGGAAATTCTTGCTTGCAATGATAGAAATGATCTTAAGAAATTATTAGCTAAATGGAAGCAGCAGTCTCTTAATGCTAGAATGAAACCCGATCTTGCTTTTGCTACTTCACCTATCTGTGTTACTGATAAGGATTATGAATTCTCTGTTGATCCTGATATTATTACTTTAGTTGAATCTGACCCTTTTTATGGCCTTGAATCTGAAACTGTTGTGGCAGATCTTACCAAGTTGGATGATATAGCCACCCTATTCACTCACGATGAGAAGTCTCACTATTTATACATCCTTAAGATATTTCCATTCTCATTAAAGGGTGATGCTAAGACTTGGTATAATTCTCTTGCTCCTGGTTGTGTCCGTAGTCCCCAGGATATGATTTATTACTTCTCAGCTAAATATTTCCCGGCTCATAAGAAACAAACTGCCTTGCGGGAAATATATAATTTTGTGCAAATCAAAGAAGAGAGTCTCCCACAAGCTTGGGGGAGGCTTCTCCGGTTACTTAATGCTTTGCCTGATCATCCTCTTAAGAAAAATGAAATACTTGATATCTTTTATAATGGACTAACCGATGCTTCCAAGGATTACTTGGATAGTTGCGCTGGTTGTGTTTTTAGGGAAAGAACAGTCGACGAAGCTGAAATATTATTGAATAATATGTTGACTAATGAAAATAATTGGACTCTTCCTGAGCCAGTTCCTGAAGTAATTCCTGAACCAATTGAGCCAACTCCTGAGCCTATTCCTAAACCCACTCCGAAGAAGAGAGGTGTTTTATTTCTCAGTCCTGAAGATATGCAAGAAGCAAAGAAATCAATGAAAGAAAAAGGTATTAAAGCTAAAGATGTTAATAATTTACCACCTATTGAAGAAATACATGGTCTTAATTTACCGCCTGAAGAACCACATTGTCTTGATAACCCGACACAGGTAGTAAAGGTAAATTCTCTCTATAGATATGATAAAGTTGAAATACCCTCTACTAAATTTCATAGCCCTTGCTTAGATGAATTTGATGACTTTATGGCTAGACAAGAAATTTTTAATGCCTATGTTGGTAGAGAATTAAAGAATAATGCTTTCGAGATAGGATGCGTAGGTGATAATCTGGCTAGAGTTAAAGATGAACTTCACCGCGTTAGCAAATATGCTTCTATGGTTGCTACTCAAGCTGAGCAAGTACTTAAAGCTCGAAGCGATTTGCTCGATGAATTAAATAATAAACATGATTTTGTTGTTAGTGTGGCTACTAGAACTGGTAGAATGACTCAGGAACCTTTGTATCCTGAAGGCCACCCTAAGAGAATCGAGCAGGATTCTCAGAGAAATAATTTAGAGGCACCTAGTTCTTCCAAAAAGAAGAAAAAGACAAAACGATAGGACTTTGCATGCTTCTAATGACTTGTTGTAGACACACCTAAGAATCCCAACGATATTTCTATTTCTAATGCTGAAACACAATCAGGTGATGAACATGAACCTAGTGATAATGTTAATGATAATGTTCAAGTTGACGCTCAACCTAGCAATAACAATGAAGTAGAGATTGAACCTGTTGTTGATCTTGATAACCCACAATCAAAGAATCAACGTTATGATAAGAGAGATTTTGTTGCTAGGAAGCATGGTAGGGAAAGAGAACCATGGGTCCAGAAACCCATGCCCTTTCCTCCTAAACCATCCAAGACAAAGGATGATGAGGATTTTGAGCGCTTTGCTGAAATGATTAGACTTATCTTCTTACGTATGCGCTTGACTGATATGCTTAAATTAAATCCTTATGCTAAGTATATGAAGGATATCATTACAAATAAAAGAAAGATACCAGAAGCTGAAATTTCCACCATGCTTGCTAATTATACTTTTAAGGGTGGAATACCAAAGAAACTTGGAGATTCAAGGGTACCAACCATACCATGCTCCATTAAAAGAAACTATGTTAAAACTGCTTTATGTGATCTTGGAGCCGGTGTTAGTGTTATGCCTCTCTCTTTACATCGTAGACTTGAATTGAATAAGTTGACACCTACTGAAATATCTTTGCAAATGGCTGATAAATCAACTGCTATACCTGTTGGTATTTGTTAGGATGTGCCTATTGTGGTTGCAAATGTCACTATCTTAACAGACTTTGTTATTCTTGATATTCCCGAGGACGATAGTATGTCTATTATCCTTGGTAGACCTTTTCTTAATACTGCAGGGGCTGTTATTGATTGCAACAAAGGCAATGTCACTTTTCATGTTAATGGCAATGAACATACGGTACACTTTTCGAGGAAACAATCTCAAGTTCATAGCATCAATTCTATTGAAAAAGTTCCAACTATCATTTTTGGAGATTTTGAATTTCCTCTCCCTACTGTTAAGAAAAAGTATGATATTCTTATTGTTGGGGATTTTCATATCCCTGTTGAGGTAACTTAGTGTCATTCGAAATTTCTCCGGTTCCATGTTATTCAGAATGAGTTTGTTAACAAGACTTGATCAACCTTGTTAGTGAGTTCATTTTGATGATCACGAGATGCATGAAACTAGAAGGCACAACCTTCTGTACCCTCCTTTTACTTTCTGTTATTTAGAATAAATAAAGCAAAAATAGTATTATCCGTCTGTTTTCTAAATTATCCGTGCATTAAAAAATAGTCCGAAAATAAAAGTGCTCCAAATGCCCTGCAAATTTAGTATGATTTTTTCTGGAATATTTGAGGATTTTAGGCACTGAAAACACTGCAGGAGGGGCAAGCACCAGGCCACGAGAGAAGAGGGTGCGCCCCCCTGTAGGGTGGGCCCCCCTGTCTCGTGGGCCCCTGGTGGCTCACCTCCACTTATGCCAGCACCCACACACTTCATCTTCTACCCAAAAAAATCCCCATCCAGCTCAAGCACGAGTTCTAGCTTGTTTTGCTACGATTTTCGATCTCTTAGCTCAAAGCTCCTTTCACAAAACTGCTTTGGGAGATTGTTGCTTGGTATGTGACTCCTCCATTGGTCCAATTAATTTTTGTTCTAGTGCTTTATTCATTGCAAATTTTTTCTGCTTAGGTGACCATGTTCTTGAGCTTGCATGTTAAAATTTTGAGGTCCCAAGCAATTCCAATGCATGATATAGGCTCTAGGCACTTGTAGGAGTAGTTGCTATCAATCTTGTTTAGTTTTATCCACTTTTTTTTGCAGTTACTAAAATTTCAGAAATTTTCAGAAAAAGAAATATGCTTAGAAGAATGTACCAAGGAGGTTCCTTGGCAAAGAAAGGGCCAAGGATTGCTATACGTGAACAAGATATTAATTTGCCAAGGGACGCAAATGTACGGGCTTGTGAGTGGCCATCCGATGATTTTATGGTCGAAGCAGGCCTCAAGGAGGAATTTGACGCATATGTGCGTAATGCAGAGCTAGAGGACTTCTTACAAGATAAGTGTCCTCAATATTATCAATTGACCGATTCCTTTGTACGGAGGTTCGAATATATTTCTGCGCGTAATTCTCCTAGTGTCATGTTTGATATTTATGATACATCTTATACCATGGATTTAGAGGATTTCACAACTGCTTGCAAACTCCCGCAGTGGGGTAATATTAATGATCCTCCCAAATCTGAATTTAGAGATTCTCTTGCTAATATTACTGTGGGAGAATCTAGGGACATAGCACAAGCTACCATAGGGAGCATTCATTTTCCTGCTATACATTACTTTGCTCTCTTTATTGGTAGATGCATTAACGGTAAGGACGAGGTATGTCACATGTGTGCCCCTGATCTTTGTGTCCTCAAGAGTGTTGTGTCAGGTTATAAAGGTTATAACTTGGGGGCAATAGTTGCACGTAGGTTGCAGAATAATAGTAGAAGGGGAGATTTCTTTGGAGGAATTTATGCAACATGTGTGTCTAATTTTCTTAATGTATCCCCACGAGAGGGGGATTTGATTGTACCTCCTATTTATTTGGATAAAGAAGCTATGTTTGATCATCATTTTCTTGATAGGAATGAACAATTCCTCCATTATCGACTAATCTATGACAGACGCAACATCGTCCCTGTTACTCTTCCTGCTCCCTACCTTTTTTATTATCAGGCAAAAGGAAGATATGTTGTCACCGGGGAAGAAGCAATTGAATATGGGAGGGGAATGGAGGCAGATCGCCAACACGCTGCTGCTCAGGAGGCGGTCGCCTCTGCATCTCAGTACTACCCCAGTTTCACTTATGGATATCAGTCAGGCGGTCATTGGTATTAAACCAACTTAGGCCAAAAGCCTAAGCTTGGGGGAGTACGTATTTCTCACCCACTTTAAATTCATGTTCACACACTAGTTGTCGGTGCTCATACTCTTTCATTGTATTATCCATGTTAGTTTAAATTTCTTTTTCTAGTTTTCTTCTTGTGTGTTTGATAAACCTTAAGAAAAACCAAAAAAATAGTTAGTTTAATTTCCTTGCCTGTAGTAGGAATTAAAATGAAAACCCAAAAAGATTTCTCATTCTTCTTTTACTTGTTGGGAGCTTTCCCGTGTAAATAGTTTTATTTTATTTTCTTTCCTTTGGGGGTCGAGAAGACCATAATGGAAATGCTTAGTGGCTCTCCTATGCATGATTGTTTATTTAATTTAGAGCCCATTTTACTTGTCTTCTCTCTTGAGTTGAATACTTGCAGATTCCAGCTTAGTCCAATGCACGTGCACTCTTATTATTATACACATTGTTCGGTCGTGCAAGTGAAGGCAATAATGACGATATATGATTGACTTATTGGGATGAGAAAAGCTGGTATGAACTCGACCTCTCTTGTTTTTGTAAATATGATGAGTTCATCGTTTCTGAGTCAGCTTATTATGAAGTAAACATATTTGCAATGACATTTAGAGATTATAGTTGCTTGTGCCATGCTTGATTAGCTTTGAGTTATAATGGTTTACCTTGCGTGCCAACATGCTATTAGAATGATTATGATGTGATATGATGGGATGGTATCCTCCTTTGAATGAATTGAGTGACTTGACTTGGCACATGTTTACACATGTAGTTGAAACAAATCAACATAGCCTTCATGATATTCATGTTCATGGTGGATTATATCCTACTCATGCTTGTATTCGGTGTGAATTAATTTTAATGCATGTTTACGACTGTTGTCGCTCTCTTAGTTGGTTGCTTCCCAGTCTTTCACTAGCCTTCACCTGTACTAAGCGGGAATACTGCTTGTGCATCCAAACTCCTTAAACCCCAAAGTTGTTCCATATGAGTCCACCATACCTACCTATATGCGGTATTTACCTGCCATTGCAAGCAAATGAAATTCTGTTTTGTATGCTCGAGCAGCTCATGTTACAACTAGGGTTGCCTATATCTTCCATGCTAGGTGGGTTATTCTCAAGAGGAGTGGACTCCGCTCCTCATTCACGAGAAAGGGCCGGTAACCGGGATGCCCAGTCCCATGCTCCAAAAAGATCAAAGCAAATCAAAATAATTAAACAGAACTCCCCCAGGGCTGTTGTATGTTGGAGGCACTCGTTGTTTCGAGCAAGCATGGATTGATGCTTGTTGGTGGTTGGGGGAGTATAAACCTTTACCATTCTATTTGGAAACTTCCTATAATGCATGTAGTATGGAAGATACAGCCATCTCATAGTTGTTGCGTTGACAGCAAAAGTATGCCGCCCGAAATGTTATTCAATCTCTATTTTAAAATCGAGCTCTGGCACCTCTACAAATCTCTGCTTCCCTCTGCGAAGGGCCTATCTATTTACTTTTTATGTTGAGTCATCACCCTTCTTATTAAAAGCACCCGCTGGAGAGCACACTATCATTTGCATTCATTACTATTGGTTTATATTGGGTATGACTTGACTGGATCTCTTTTACCATGAATTACAATGTTTAGTAAGTCCTTGATCTTTAAAGGTGCTCTGCATTTATGTTTTGCGGTCTCAGAAAGGGCTAGCGAGATACCATTTTGTTATATCATGTTATGATTATTTTGAGAAAGTGTTGTCATCCGAGTTTTATTATTATGGCTCGCTAGTTGATTATGCTATTGACGTGAGTAATTGTGAGACCTATGTGTTATTGTGAGTATGGTTAGTTCATAATATTTGCTGAAACTTGAATGCTGGCTTTTCATGTTACAACAACAAGAGCAAACAGAGTTTGTAAAAGTTTTTATTTATCACTTTCAATTTATCAACTGAATTGCTTGAGGACAAGCAAAGGTTTAAGCTTGGGGGAGTTGATACGACTCCAATGTATCTACTTTTCCAAACACTTTTGCCCTTGTTTTGGACTCTAACTTGCATGATTTGAATGAAACTAACCCGGACTGATGCGGTTTTCAGCAGAACTGCCATGATGTTGTTTTATGTGTAGAAAAGAAAAGTTCACGGAATGTCCTAGAAATCCAAGGAGGCACCTTTTGGAATTAATAAGAATTTTTGGTGAAAGAATTAATGCCAGGGGGTCCACAGCCTGTCCACGAGACAGGGGGCGCGGCCTCCTATCTCGTGGGCCCCCTGGACCTCCTCCGACCTCAACTCCAACTCCATATATTCCGCCTCAGGGATAAAAAATCAGAGAGGAAGTTTCATCGTGTTTTACGACACGGAGCCGCCGCCAAGCCCTAATCTCTCTCGGGAGGGCTGATCTGGAGTCCGTTCGGGGCTTCGGAGAGGGGGATTCGTTGTCGTCATCATCATCAACCATCCTCCATCACCAATTTCATGATGCTCACTGCCGTGTGTGAGTAATTTCATCGTAGGCTTGCTGGACGGTGATGGGTTGGATGAGATTTACCATGTAATCAAGTTAGTTTTGTTAGGGTTTGATCCCTAGTATCCACTATGTTCCGAGATTGATGTTGCTATGACTTTGCTATGCTTAATGCTTGTCACTAGGGCCCGAGTGACATGATTTCAGATCTGAACCTATTATGTTTTCATGAATATATGTGTGTTCTTGATCCTATATTGCAAGTCTATAGTCACCTATTATGTGTTATGACCCGACAACCCCGAAGTGACAATAATCGGGATACTTCTCGGTGATGACCATACTTTGAGGAGTTCATATATTCACTATGTGTTAATGCTTTGTTCCGGTTCTCTATTAGAAGGAGGCCTTAATATCCCTTAGTTTCTGTAAGGACCCCGCTGCAATGGGAGGGTAGGACAAAAGACGTCATACAAGTTCTTTTCCATAAGCACGTATGACTATTTATGGAATGCATGCCTACATTACATTGATGAATTGGAGCTAGTTCTATATCACCCTATGTTATAACTATTGCATGAGGAATCGCATCCCGCATAATTATCCATCACTGATCCATTGCCTACGAGCTTTTCATATATTGTTCTTCGCTTATTTACTTTTCCGTTGCTACTGTTACCACTACTACAAAAACCCAAAACATCTATCTTTAATTTTGCTACCATTACCTTTATTATCATACCACTTTTGCTACTAAACACTTTGCTTCAGATACTAAGTTATCCAGGTGTGGTTGAATTGACAACTCAACTGCTAATACTCAAGAATATTATTTGGCTCCCCTTGTGCCGAATCAATAAATTTGGGTTGAATACTCTACCGTCGAAAGCTGTTGCGATCCCCTATACTTGTGGGTTATCACATGCCTACTTTCAACCTTTTCAGAGTTCATTTGTAGTGCTTTTCAATTTCAGGGTCATTTAGCTCAAAAAATCAGTAAATACATGAAAAATACCAAATGAAGTCAGAAAGGGTTGAAAATTGATGATGTTGGCTTTGAATGGTGCATTTTGAACACACAAAAAGTCTGGAGTTCAAATAAGTTCAAAAAAATGAAATTCTTTTGTAACAGATGAGTTTTCGTCCGAAACCCTAATACTTCGAAAGATATTGTCTATTTTGTACATGAAGTGCATCCAGTTTTTGCCGTAACCCTCTCAATTTTTTAGCACATGCTATGTGCGTAAAATGATGATATCATGCCAACTTTCAACCTTTTTAGAGTTCATTTGTAGTGCTTTTCAATTTCAGGGTTATTTAGCTCAAAGAATGAACTAATAGCAAAAAGAATAAACTAGAAAACTTTTATAAAACTCTAATAGCAAAAAGAGTGAACTAAAAAGAATCAATTAAAATATTCTGTTATGATCAACTAAAACAAGACTATAATATTCTTCAATAGCAAAAAGAATCAACTAAAAAGCTTTTATAAAACTCTAATACCAAAAGGAATCAACTAAAAAGAATCAATAAAAATAAAATTTATGTAACTCAAATTATATAAAATTTATGCAACTAAAAAGAATCCATTTTTTGTTATGATCAACTAAAACAAAATTATAATATTCTTCAACAGCAAAAAGAATCTACTAAAAAGCTTTTATAAACCTCTAGTATTTTTGAAACTAAAATTATATAAAAATTATGCAACTAAAATTATCAAAGTATTTTTTGTTCAAAACATTAATAGCAAAAAAATCATAAAGTATTTTTTGTTAGAAACTTTAATAGCAAACTAAAATAACAAAATCTTTTTTTGATTAAAACACCCATTTAAAATAACCTAAAAATTACCAAATTGAATATGATAAAACACACTAATATTAAATAGTAGGAAAAATAATCACTCAAAAATCTATTTTTAAAGTAAAGTTATTCACAAACTAGTGATTCACACAAATTTTATAAAATTCAAATTTGAAAACTAATAGCACTAACAGAAATTTTATAATTTTTGTGACCTAAAGCAAAAAGAATCACTCAAAAATTCTAAAAATTAAATAAAGCAAAAAAGAAAACAAAAATACTGGATTTTTTTTAAATGCAGCCTATAGGGCCACCACAGCCTGCATACAACTAGCAACCCAACTAGCTAGTTGGGCCAGGATGCAGGCCGACAGTAGGCCTAGTAAGCCCACAAGCAGAGGAGTGTGATTAGGCCTATAGGCCTGCATTAGAGAGGAGCTCGAGAGTGTTGGCGCATCCACACTTATAAACCACTCTCAATGCCTCTTAGCTAGCAAGGTGTGACTAAACATCCACCCGCCCGACGCCATGCCAATCGCAACTATTTTGTCCTGGTTCATGGCACCAACCGGGACCTATGCCACCCTTTCGTCCCGGTTAGTGGCACCAGCAGGGACCAATGCCATCCTTTTGTCCAGGTTCGGGCCACCAATCGGGACCAATGGGTTGTGCTTCCCGCCCTTTCGCCTGGGCAAAACTGACCTTTGGTCCCGGTTGGTGTCACGAACCGGGACGAAAGGGGGCCTTTCATCCCGGTTCGAGCCACCAACCGGGACCAATGCTCTGTCTATATAAGCGGCACTTAGCAGTATTCATCTCAGTTTCTTAGATCTCTCCTCCGACGCCGTCGCCAGGCTGCCCCAGCGCCGTTGCCAAGCCCCTGCCCCGCCGTTGCCACACCCCTGCCCCGCCGTCATCGTCGTCGTCGCCGCCCCCGAGTCCGCGCGCTGTCGCTCCTTCCCGAGCCCTCGCCGACGCGCTCTCCTCCCTATCGCCGCGCTCGTGCCCCCCCCCCCGAGCCCGCCGTCCTCGTCGCCGGCCTCAAGCCATCGTCGCGTCCCCCACATTGAGCCCCCTTCCCATGGTCCCTTGCTCCCCGTCGCCGCGTGCCCCCGAGCACCTTGCTCTACCACTGCTCCATGGTCGCCAGCAGCCCCCGTTCCTATGTTTTTTTAGATAATTTCTATTTTTTAGGAGATGTATATGTTCACTGTGGTGCTCTATTTTTTATGAGATGTATATGTTCATGTGGAGATGAGATAGATAGATAGATAAATTGTGTGCTCTGTTTTTTGATGAGATGTATGTTCATATGGAGGTGAGATGTATGTTCATGTGGAGATGAGATAGATAGATAAATATGGTGCTCTGGTTTTTTAGATAATTTTCATGTGGAGATGAGATGAGATGTATGAGATGTTTTGCGGAGATGAGATGTTGTCATGTGGATTTTTTTGTTCATCGAAAACTCCGATAACTTCGACATGAGGGGGGACGTCGATCAACCCCCTATCGCCCGACCAACTCTTGAGTCCACCCAAACCCTAGAATAAAGAGCGTTGTCAATCTACCCCCTCCTGCATAGCGATTTTTTTTTGCAAAGTGTCCTCTCCTGAAAGTATAACTCCAATAACTTCAACATGAGGGGGAATGTCGATCAACCCCCTCTCACCCGACCAATACTCTCGAGTCCACCCAAACCCCTAGAAGAAACAGCGTTGTCGATCTACCCCCTCTGCATAGCGATTATTTTTTGCAAAGTGTTCGCTCCTGAAAGTATAACTCTGATAACTTCGACATGAGGGGGTACGTCAATCAACCCCCTCTCGCCCGACCAATACTCTCAAGTCCAACCAAACCCCTAGAAGAAAGAGCATTGTCGATCTACCCCCTCCTGCACAATGATTTTTTTTGCAAAGTGTCCTCTCTTGAAAGTATAACCCCGATAACTTCGACATGAGGGGGGACGTCGGACATGCATGAGAGAGAGGCGGTCCACAACTAATCCATTGCTCATATATGCATATGATTCCTTGTTGAGATTAGCTAGGTCTATGTTTGCCACTAATTAATCCATCTCTCATGCTTGTATATTGCCATGTTGTAATATTTGCAGAAACTATGGAAAGAGACTTAGAACAAGAACAGTTGTTGGGGGATATAATCCTCGATAGAGATGATCCCTTGTCGTTTCTCAACAACACCGATGGTCAGGAAGGAGAGGATGATGGCTCCGGTGACCGAATGGCGGAGGAAGGAGATCATGATGACGGCTCCGATGACAGAACAGAGGAGGAAGCTGTTGCAAAGTCCGGTGAGGTATATATAATTAAGCCTATGCTGACTTGATGCATTAATTGTTTTGGTATGTACAAATATTAACGCTTATTTCTTCTTTCAGCCCTTCGGATCGAGCCAAACTTCCGTAAGGAGACGAGGACCAAAGAAAATGTTGCGCCAGGATGAAAGGTTCACGATCACAGAAGTGGCGAAAGATGGCCAACTGATTGCTCCCAAGCGGACCAAGGACGCATGTGTACATCAGTGCATAGTTATTGTTAGGAACAACATCCTGATCAACATCATGCACTGGAATAAGAGTAAGGATGGCCCTGAAGTATCTTATGTCCAGGATAGACTGAAAGGTGATCTTTGGACCTCGCCGATGACAGATTTCAGCCTCCCGCCAGAGGAGGAGCCGAATAACCCAGTTATAGAGCCAAAGGTCAAGGCGTATGTTCTTAAGAAGATGGCAGAACTATTCAGGAACTGGAATAAAGAGTTGAACCCAAAGATTATCGACAAAGGAAAGACTCCAAAATTCATCGGTCGATATGAGAAGATAAGAGATCACTGGCCCGCATTTGTGGCCTACAAGAAATCAAAGAAGGGTAAGAAAAGGTCACTGACAAACAAGAAAAATGTTGCAAAGAAGTTGTATCACCATCACACGGGGTCAGGTGGCTACTACAAAGCCCGACCATTGTGGACAAAACTGAGCAAGACCTACTTGCTAAAGGGGTCCAACCAGCGACATTGCACTGGCCAGATCGTTCAAGGACTTGGTTCTTCGGGGTTGGGGGAACTTTGGACCTAGAAACAGGGGAGTGTTGTTGGACGGACGAGCAACTTGCAATACCCATCAAGAAGCTTCAAGCAGCAATCAAGGCGGCACGGGAAGGGATGTTCGTTCCTGACAGAGAGAAGGACGAGCTGACAAAGGCCCTCAAGATTCCTGAGCACCCTAGACGAACACGAGGCACCCTAGGCTCCGTTCAGTGTGTGCATGGGTTTCCTGACAGTGGTTGTTATAGAAGCTGAGAGAAAAAGAGGAAAGTGGAAGCAACCAAAATGCAGAGGCTCAATGCAAGATTAGCAAAGCTAGAGCAACTTGAGAGCTAGCGAGCTATCAGCCAACCATCTCAGCGGCACGAAGATCCTTGCTTTGACGCTGCCCCAGAAGCTACCCCACCATCTTAGCGGAGAAGCAGCATGGCTTCCATGAAGCTCGTTCAACCTGCTTTCACGGCTCCTCGCTACCCCATGGATAGTATCACGGAGGCTGAACATTGCAAGCTAATGACGAAATGCCAGAACCTGACCTTGAAGGTGGCGATTAGCTCTGTTGTACCTCCTGAAGTTGAGGGAACTTTTCATTGCCGTCTGATTCCACATGGCTATGTTGCTGTGACGGTGGATGAAATAATAGAGGGATTTGAGGAGCTGGAACTTGACTACCCTACAGGTGAAGGGGAGATTCATCTGGAAAATGCTTTAAGGAGTACCTGTCTATGGAGAAATAAGTACATCAAGCTTCCAAACTGGACGCCTCCTCCTCCTCCGCCGCCGCCGCGTTAGGACACTCCACCTCCTCCCCCTTTTCCTCCGATGAGTGATCAGGGCACTCTGCCTCCTCCGCCTCCTTTGGCGCGTGAGGGCACTCCACCTCCTCCTCTGCCTCCTCCAGCGCGTCGGAGCACTCCGCCTCCTCTGGAGTGTCAGCGGACTCCGCCGTGTTAGCAACAGCGGAAGAGAGACATCGCCGCTCCGGCGGCTAGCAGTACAAGAGGCGAGAAGAAATACATATTTGGTCCAAGCCTGAAGCCTCTTCCAAAGTTACCATATGAGAGGACTGACTAGGAAACCGATGAAATCATGGAAGCCGAAGTGCAGGCCCATTTTGAACGGAAACCTCCACCTCCGAAGGAAATGGTAGATCCGGTGAAAGCGAAGCACACTCTGGATGCCCTGAAGCGACCACCACTACCTCCGCCGGATTCCAACAATGAGCGTTGTATTAAAAAGACATATGAAGATGTGCGGCGGTCGGGAAGTACTTCCAGTGATGCAAGATTAGCGAAAAAAGTGGGAAAATAATTCCCCAGCTCGGCGAACGGGCGAAGCAACCGTGCCCCCCGCTCAAGGTGTCTAGCGATATCGTCGCTAATCATCCGGGGCTATTGCCCGATAGCAATCTTGGTGATTACCTGAGCGATGATGTACAGTTTGAAATGTTAGAGGTAGAGATCTTCAGATACGAGTACGGGAAGCCTCTTTTTAAACCTGATCATCCTCCTCTAACAACGATGATGCGAAGATTGCATGAATGGTACATGGATACCCGCAGGAAGTCTGGGAAGGATAGTTTGATGGTGAGAATTAAAGAGGAGCACGACTTCATTGGCGTCGACCTGATGCCTGTTGAATTTGTGGAGTTATTTTAGTTATTCAATCAAGATGCCCTCGACAAACAACTCATGACTTGCTACTGTATGTAAGTATTAATACTTGTGTAATTAAGTCTCTATAGCTCAGCTCTTTCATTGCATGTATATATAATTATCCTCACTATATTATGTAGATTTAAGATCGTCGAATGCAAAAAAGACAAATCTATGACATTTGGTTCATTAACCCAAATACCGTAAATGAATGGTCGGTTCAAAAGAGAGTCAAAGATACTAAGGACAACTTGCTACACTCGTTACTTCGACATCAAAACAAAGGGAAAAATACTCTTTCCTTACAACTTCAAGTGAGTGTTACTATCTTGTGCATATTCGGTTTCGCTTACTCGATGTTATAGTAATGTAATTGATGAGTTATGTGTGCGCAGGTTCCACTGTATTCTGCTAGAGATTAAGCTTGACTGGGGAGTAGTAACTGTCTTAGACTCGAGACATAAAGATCCTCAAGAGTATGCAGACATGATTGCAATGCTCCAGAAGTAAGTTCAATCGATCATTATCGCACCATATCGGCAACTTTCGTTCATTTGCTAATATCAAGTAATCATTTCCTTTGCGTGGCAAGGTTTGGAAACAGTTCACCAGAATGGTTCCGGGTCTACAAAAGGAGCTGCGATTTACACACTCCAAAGTAAGTAGTACTAGCTAGTTCCGCGCATCTCTCATTAATTCTTGTTTCATCAATACCATTATCATGCTTCATTATCAATTTGATTGAACTCTATTCTCATAAAGTCCTTGTGGCAGGAAGACGGGAATAATTTATGTGGATACTATGTTTGCGAGTTCATCCGCCACTCGACGTCTGAGCGGGGCTACTCTGACAAGCAATATGAAGTATGTAAACAATATTCACAATTTTGTTTTATTACCATCAATTGTGTTGAGTTTCATTCATATATATGTATTGACCGCCTTCTTTAAATTAGCTGTGGCAGATGCGGGATGAACTCCTACCACATGATCGCATACGAGCAATTCAAGAGGAATTGGCGGGATTCTTTCTTGACCACGTCATACATAAAGACGGAGAATGCCATGTGGAAGTTGAAATGGATTTTATATGTTAGAGATTGTAAGAGATGTTATATTGTATATATGTAGTAGCGTCGGATAGATATATACGGAAACTTGTTGTTCGACCAATCTCGAAGAAAGAGAGGTCACTTCTCTTTGTATATGTTCATGATGATATTCTATAATTAATGGTTCCTTCATTTGCTTAGTAGCTAGCGTGTCGAGTTCTCTCTATACATATAGTAGCTAGCGTCGACCAAGCACGGAGAAAGAGAGGTCACTTCTCTCTATTAGCTAGCTAACACTTTATGAAACCCCTAAATTAACCCTGCAAAACCCCTAAACCCTCCCCTTAAAAAAACAAAAAACCCAGCGCCTGCGAGCTGCTGACGCGTGGCTGCCTTTTGGTCCCGGTTGGTATTACCTACCGGGACTAAAGGTCATCCTGCCTGGGCACCCCGCATCGGCCACGTGGAGCCCCTTCTGTCCCGGTTCGTAAGCAAACCGGGACTAAAGGTTTTGGGCTTTAGTCCCATTTTTTGTCCCCGTTCCAGAACCGGGACTAAAGGCCCTCCGAAACCGGGACTAGTACCGTGTTTTCTACTAGTGTTATCGAAAGGACTATGTTTGATCACCTATACTTGTGGGTCATCAAAACTCTTTTCTGGCACCGTTGCCGGGGAGTGAAGTGTCTTTGGTAAGAAAGCATTTTTATTACGCTCTAAAATTTACTGTTGCTTGTCATTATGGAAAAAAATTCTTTGAGGGGTTTATCCAAGATATCTTCACCTCGACCGGAAGCAATAAGAGTTGCCTCTCAACCCACTGAACCCACTGAAAATATTTAGTATGAAATTCCTTCGGGTATGTTAGAGAAACTGCTAGCTAATCATTATGCAGAAGATGAAACAATACATCCTGATATGCACTTAATCTATATAGATGAAATTTGTGGATTGTTTAAGCTTGCAAGTTAATCCGAGGACGGAGTTAAGAAGAAAATATTCCCTTTATGTCTGAGGGAAAAAAACATTGACATGTAGGCTATTAGATGATACCGGAACATAGGACTGGAACCGGTTGAAGCTGGAATTCCATCAGAAATTTTATCCTATGTATTTGGTTCATCGTGATCGAAATTATACATATAATTTTTCTTAACTCCATCCTTGCAGGTTTACCGAAACATGTTTAATTTTATGGTCAGATTTATCTTAATTTTCTTTTATAGTTGTGGATGCTTGCGAGAGAGGGTAATTATAAGTAGGTTGTTTGTTCAACTAAGAACAAGACCTTAGCTCCGGTCCACTCACATAACAACTTATCAAAGCAACGAATGTCTGTCACTGAATCATGATGAAAGTAACTAGATGAAATTCTTGTGTGTCTTGGAGAACGTTTTAATCACTATAAGAAGTACTTCTAGCTTGTCCTTAGCAATAATAAGGATTGTGCCACCTTGCCGCACCTTATTACTTTTGTTACTTGTCACTTGTGACGGATAATCTTGCTACCAAATTATCTATCAAAACTATCTTCTACCATTTGCAGAGAATACTTTGCTGGAAACCGCTTATTTATTTTTCTGCGTCTCGTTGGGTTTGACACTCTTACTTATCGAAAGAATTATAATTGATCATCTATACGGGTCATCAACTGCCTATAAACTGTGATGATGGCGGTCTACTATACATATGCATGTGAAAGACTACTCACCGTAGGCTGCACCCGCATTAAATGCATAGTCAGGGACGTGGCCTCATGACTAATGCGAAAGCCGCCTACATGCGAGGCACGTGCCCTTAAAAAATTATGGCGATAGATAATGGGATGATGATTTTGCTATAGCAGTCTTTTCGATAAAAAGTGTTATAATGACCATTATTACGGCAATCGGACGCTACCCTAGAGTTGCTCTTTCCCACACTTTCAACTAGCAGTAAGACTAGCCACAGTGGGAGTAACTTCAGCAGCAACATCGAGTCCAACTAAGCAAATTTGCTTATGTGGCAATTAGTTAATGAGGAGAGAGGTAGTTTGAGTAACTTAGCTAGTTACTGTAATATCACATGTTCAAATGCAATATGAGTCTATAACCTAATAAATGAAGCTTTGCATGACACCATGTTTATGTTAGTCTAAGAATTTCACCGTTTCCTGCAAAATTTCCACTAGCTTCTATTACTACCAAGCTGCTGTTAATCTTGCGCCGTCCATTCGGAGTTTTGCACGAACATTGGAGATCGGACGGCAAAGACATCCTCCCTATTGTCACGGGAAACGCCCGCACAGCTGGCCGCCACTCCACCCGCCGGTCACCAACGCAGCAGCCAAAACCAATCAGGAGACAGAGCCGCTCGCTTGCCTCGCCTCCTCCGCCGCATTCCTCCGCCGGCAGCGACAGCACAATCCGCTTACCCCGCCGGCAGCGACTCCCCAACCCGTCGGTCGGTGCCGCTCGAGCCCGTGAGGCCGTACCGGCATCCACACCTGCATGGCTCTCCGCGCGGCGGCCCCGCCCTGCGCCGCGGGCCGCTGCCTCCCCTCCTCCCCGCCGCCTCGCGTCGGCGGCAGGCACGTCTTCCGACCCCTCTCCTCCGCCGCGCCTGCGCCGCTCCGGAAGTCAGCAGGTAGCGTACTGGATCCACGTGCTTGTATGCTTTCAGTTACGAGTGCACGATGCTCAGACGGTTACAGGTAGTTGCTACCTGCCAATGATTGGGGTTAGTATTCAGGCGGATTTGATGACGTTATTTAGGCAGCTCCAGGATCTAAGCGATTGTAGGCGTTGGGGCACTGCTCACTACCATGTAGTTCTTCAAATCATCGAATGTGTTAGGTGTGGTGGACTCATGCTTTTTCCCTCGTGTGAATAATGAATTGACTCGCTAGGCATCAACTATAGTTCAAATCATCAAATGCCAGTTAGGTTTGATCGACGCATGCTTTCCCCCCCTTGTGAATGGACTCCTCAGGCATAAACGTTATGCAATTTTAACAGTTCTTTTTGTCTTACTGAAGGAGTAGCATACTAGTGTGGTACTGGTAACCGTCTAAGGGACAAAATGGATGCAGACTCCGGTATGCCTAGCTGGCCTGAGACATGGATGGCTGAACCTTCGATTCCTGTCATATATTTGGAAGTTGGTTGCATGTTGCGCTTAAGAATGGTGGGTGTGGGCATGGTTGAGAAGCATGCATTGTGCTCTCGATAATTTGTTTTCCGTATCTGTGCTGTATGCGTGTTGTGTACAAGTAGCTGGTAGTGTAGGCAGGAAAAAGTCTTAAGATATGCGGATGGCAAACAGTTCCTGGTGTGGAAGACTGGAAATTAGGCTGATTTATTGTACCTTAAAAATTTATACAGTCCAAATGTGTTTGGCATGCATATTCTGTTAACCATGGTACTGGGGTAGCAAGTCTTTTGTCGTGGTGATGCTCCAGAAACATATATCATTGATTCATTCCTAAGTACTAACATCATGATCCTGTCATTTCTCAAAATAAAGTATCATGGTACTGTTGGCCTGTATAGTGATCATTCAGGAGCTTTTTGTGGACCGAAATGAGTTTCAAGTGCAATGGTTGGGGTTGGTTTCACACATTAAACTATTACTGTTATTATTTTTGGATTGAAAGATGATTTGTTTCCTAGCTATGTTTTATTATTTTATATGTGGTTCTGTCAAAGCCAAAGAATTTTGATATCATTCCTGTTTGATTCAATTTTCAACCATAGTTTGTACCAAAGCAATTTCAAACAGTGATGGCACCCCTGGAACAAGCGATTCTCCACATGTGGTGTGTTTTGGGGAATTGCTGATCGACTTCGTCCCAACTGTTAGTGGGGTGTCATTGGCAGATGCACCAGCCTTCAAGAAGGCTCCAGGGGGTGCACCTGCCAACGTTGCAGTTGGAATAGCTCGTCTCGGTGGGTCAGCAGCTTTCATTGGAAAGGTAATTTGTAACTTTCTTCCTATTTCTGCATGTTGTAATACAAGAGTGGGAAATTTCAAGGATGTGTAAATACACTACAGCTGGAAAAAAGGAGAATACACGCAGATAAATTGTTGCCAATTTTTTGTTTTAATTTAAAGTTTTATGTGCACTGCATACACCCTGAAATATTATCGACTAAATTGCACTTTTCGTCCCACAAATTTCACTTAGGTGGGTCTCAGAAAAAGTTTCTCGTGGGGTAGTTCCTAAACTTCTAAAACTGTCAGAAATTCATCTATGTTCACATACTCATATATGAAGCATTCCAATGACCCGCATAAAGTTCCGTGCAGCATTTTAGGCACTGCATGAGTAGAAACATGTGCATATTCCTCCAGGCTCCTGCTCATTGTTGCAGACAGCTTGGCTGCTCATATAGTTCTGACATCCTTACACATGTAACACATCTTGGTAGTATGCACCTTGAATCTTGCCTATGAGTACAGCATCACTTCTACCAAGATCGAGGAAAGTGGAACCAGAGCCAAGAAGTGATTCCATGTTTGCAGATCTCGATACTTGATCTAGCTGATAGGTTTGTGCCAGATAACTGCAAGTTTGGTGATCCTCGAGGAAGATTTCCATGTTTTAGGAACCTTTCAGGAAGATATTATAGTTTTTTTGTTTTGGAAAATGAGATCATTTTTATATTTAGAGACCTAAAGTGTGATGTGCTAAATATCATTAATTCCATGTTGTTTTCACCTCAAAGTGCATTCATTTGTGTACATGGTGTTTTTTCAGCTCATGTATTTAACACTGAGCACATTCAGGTTGGTGATGATGAATTTGGATACATGCTATCTGACATGCTGAAGGAGAATAACGTGAACAATCAAGGGTTGCTATTTGATACTCATGCTAGAACAGCTTTGGCATTTGTGACACTTCGAAGTGACGGTGAACGCGAATTCATGTTTTATCGTAATCCAAGTGCAGACATGCTGCTTGAAGAAAAAGAGCTTGACCTTGACCTTATCAGGAAGGTAGGAGAATTACATGGTTTTGTAATATTATTGCAATATCTATGCTTCTCTACCACCACAGCTTTGTTTAATCATGTAATATATTTGTGACAAGCTGAACTTAACTTAATCATGGCAATCATGCTAGGCAAAAATCTTCCATCATGGATCAATAAGTCTGATAACCGAGCCATGTAAAACTGCACATATTGCAGCTTCCAAAGCTGCTAAAGATGCTGGGGTACTAATTTCATATGATCCGAATTTGAGGCTCCCACTGTGGACATCAGCTGATGATGCTAGAGATGGTATCCTGAGCATATGGGATACTGCTGATCTTATCAAGGTAACAACTAACAGGCAGCAGCCTGCAAATTATTTGTGTTCACCAAAGGCTTATTGTCTTGATCACGCATCTGCTTTGAAAATAGGTAAGTGCAGAGGAGATTTCCTTTTTGACAAATGGGGAGGATCCATATGATGATTCTGTTGTGAAGAAACTTATCCATCCGAACACGAAGTTGCTTCTTGTCACTGAAGGTCCAGATGGCTGTAGATATTATTCCAAGGTAATGTCTATCTGTGAACTGTATATCTGGTCATTTATTGGAAGTTTGCAGCAACTTCTGTTAGTAAATGGTAAGGGATTGCTGAGATGCAGCCGCACTTCTTTTAGTATCTCCTTGAACCTACTTGGTCATGTCGCAGAAGTCATACAGCATTTAAAATATTTTCCTGAATTATAGAAAAACGTGGTGCAGAGCATAAGATGGATTTCCCTCTTGTAGTCGAAAGCAGGAGGAAAACCAGAGTTGTGTAGCCGAGTGGTGCTAGGTTGCTAGCCTATTGCCCTTGGGAGACCTCTCTTTTCATCAAGTAGTATTAACTATGTATCTGTGTTTTTTTTTTGGCGGAAAGTAAACTATTTATCTGTTATGAGCATATTCAGACCTGTAGGGTGGAGATCACAATGTCCTTCACTATTTCATGCAGTCACTTACTGGTCTTGTGTAACAAAGTCTATATTAACAATATGAATTATTGTTCCTTTTGTAAAACAACAGGAATTTAGTGGGAAAGTTGGTGGATTGAAGGTAACTGCTGTTGACACCACTGGTGCTGGGGATGCCTTTGTTGCTGGAATATTATCACAGCTAGCTGCAGATTTTTCACTCCTTCAGGTATGACTAGTACTGCCAGAATATGGAGTTTTCTTTTCCAGCCTCTCGAGTAGAGAGTGAGCTCGGTGAGGCATACATAATTTTTCCTACATATTTATTGTCGATGGAAGTAGGAAATGATTTCCAAATGACGAAGTGATATATTACTTTTGTTATCTGTAGAGTCCAATTTCTAAGTTTTGAACAACTATAGAGAAAGTTATGCACAACATGCTGAGTATTTTGGGCTCCTTTTGGGGTGCAGCATGAAGTGTGCGACTGGTGCTGCAGTTGTAGTCCAGTAAGGCAGACATGTTAGGAAGATCAAAAGGGAAGAGTTTAAGTAAGTATCGGAAGAAGAATTGAGTTAGGAAATAAATGAGTAATTCGGAAAGAGTCCAGCTCCAGTTTGTGATTTCTTTGAAGTCCTAGCCCAACTCTGTCCAGTTTGGGTCTTAGGCTTAGGATAATCCTCAGAGCACACATGAGGGCGAGCAGAGGTTATCGTTTATTCGTTTTATCCTCCTGTGCGTTCACGTTCTGAAACCCACCATCTTCTCTGCCGACCACTTAAATTCCCACCACGCAAGCCTAGTCCATATTACTGAAGGCCGAGCAGCTGAAGTGCTGAGCAGGCAACCACAAACTGATAGCTTAATTAATCTCGATATTATTTTTTTGGAAAAGGGGCGCAGCCCCGGCCTCTGCATCAGAAAGATGCATACGGCCACATTTATTAAAATAAAATAGGTCCAACAAAGGTCTGTAACTCCGTTACACAATAGTCCCCAAACGGCTCACAAAGAGCAGCGAAGTAAAAGCCACAGCCGGCATGCAAAATAAAGATAAGAAAACTAATTGCTTATCCTATTACATGACCGCCATCCAAACCGGCTGAAAATAGCCCGAGCTACCATCTCCCATCGGGCAGATCCAGTAACCAAATGCTCCCTGGCCTCCGTCTGAGTGAGTAGCGACCACATACGGATTAGCGTGGTGGCTCGGAAGATGACCTGCAAAAAATGAGTATATGTTGTTCTGTTAAAAACCATATCATTCCTACAGTTCCAGACTGCCCAGAGTAAGGCACATACTCCTACACGAATGTGTTTAGCCGTTTGGGCCTCTATCCCATCCAGCCACGTCCCAAATAACGTGTTGATATTATTCGATGGAGTAATATTAAAAGCAATGTGAATAGTCCGCCAAAGAACCTTCGCCATAGGACAATCGAGGAAGAGGTGTTTGATATTCTCGTCTTGATCACAAAAGCTACATCTCTTAGAGCCGGTCCAATTGCGCTTTGTCAAATTATCCTTGGTTAAAATAACTTGTTTATGAACAAACCACATAAACACTTTAACTCTCAGAGGGACCTTGACATTCCAAACATGCTTGGAGAGGGGAATAGAGCTAGAATTGATGACATCTAAGTATATCGATTTAACCGTGAACTCTCCACTCCTGGTTAATTTCCAGCTCAACGAATCCGGCCGTTGAGCAAGCTGCACATCCATCAGTCTTCTCACCAGATGTAGCCAGGCTTCCCAACGCGCTCCGGCAAGTGTTCTCCTAAATTGGATATTAAGGGGAGCGGTCCTAAGAACGGTTGCAACCAGAGCGTCTCTCCGTTGCACGACGTTATAAAGAGACGGATACTATAGCGCAAGAGGAGTTTCCCCTAGCCATGTATCCTCCCAGAATCTGGTATTGTTACCATCTCCGATAATAAACTTTGTTCTGTTGAAAAAGACCGATTTAACTCTCATCAGCCCTTTCCAAAAAGGTGAGTCCGTCGGCCTCACTGTCACCTGAGACAAAGTTTTGGAATGAAGGTACTTGTTGCGCAGAATCTGCGCCCACGAGGCTTCCGACTCTACAGATAACTTGTACAGCCACTTGCTGAGAAGACATCTGTTTTTTCACCTCAAGATTTTCAATCCCAAGACCCCCTTGGTCTTTTGGTTGGCAAATAATATCCCATTTAGTGAGTCGATATTTCCTTTTGGAATCATCACTTTGCCAAAAGAAACGGGATCGATAGAAATCCAGTCTTTTCCTAACTCCAACTGGTATCTCAAAAAACGACAAAAGAAACATAGGCATGCTCGTGAGGACCGAATTAATAAGAATTAACCGGCCCCCATAGGACATCAACTTGCCCTTCCAACAGCTTAGTTTCTTCTCGAATCGATCCTCAACACACTTCCACTCTCTATTTGTTAGCTTACGATGGTGAATTGGTATACCTAAATACGTAAAAGGTAAACTCCCAATTTCACACCCGAACAATTGCTTATAAGCCTCTTGTTCTTCTTTGGCTCTTCCAAAGCAGAACAATTCACTCTTGTGAAAGTTAATCTTTAAGCCCGTCAATTGTTCGAATAAGCATAGCACCAGCTTCATGTTTCGCGCTTTTGCCAAGTCATGCTCCATGAAAAGTATAGTGTCATCAGCATACTGTAGGATAGACACCCCTCCATCAACTAGATGAGGTACAAGGCCACCTACTTGGCCAGCATCCTTTGCCCTACCTATTAGAATGGTCAACATGTCAGCTACGATGTTGAACAGAATAGGTGACATCGGATCTCCTTGTCTCAGGCCTTTATGTGTCTGGAAATAGTGACCTATGTCGTCATTCACTTTGATTCCAACACTCCCTTTTTGCGTAAAAGATTCAACCTGCTTTCTCCAAGCTGGGTCGAAACCTTTCATGCGCAAAGCCTGTTGTAGGAACGGCCACTTAACTTTATCGTACGCCTTTTCGAAATCCACTTTGAAAACAACCCCATCTAGTTTTTTCGAATGGAGTTCATGGAGGGTCTCATGCAAGACTACAACCCCATCTAGGATGTTTCTGTCTGGCATGAAAGCAGTTTGGGTCGGCTGCACCACAGAATGCGCAATCTGTGTGAGTCTATTAGTCCCAACCTTGGTAAATTTTTTGAAACTGACATTAAGAAGACAGATAGGCCGGAACTGCTCAATTCTCACAGCCTCTGTTTTCTTCAGTAGTAATGTAATTGTTCCAAAATTCAAATGAAACAGCTGAAGCTGACCGGAGAACAGATCGTGGAACATCGGTAGCAGATCCCCTTTAATAATATGCCAACATCTCTTATAAAACTCAGCAGGAAATCCATCCGGCCCCGGAGCCTTATAGTTCTTCATCTGTGCAATCGCGTCAAACACCTCTTTCTCCGAGAATGGCGCAGTCAATACCTCATTCTCATCGGCAGCCAACTGAGGCACATCCTCAATTCTCGACTCATCCAGGGACACAAAGTTATCCTCTGGAGGCCCAAAAAGCTGCTTGTAATAGTTGGTAATGTAAAGCTTTAGGTTCTCTTGTCCAATGATCGTACCCTCGTCTTACTCAAGCTGAAAGATTCTTTTCTTTCTGTGCTTGCCATTGGCAATCATATGGAAGAATTGAGTATTGGCGTCCCCTTGGACAACTTTACGAACCTTAGCTCGCAATGCCCATTTCAACTCCTCTTCTCTCAACAGCTCTTTCAATCTCATCTCCGCATCCTCTTTAGCATGAAGCTCTGCGGACTGCAGAATTGTGGACTCAGCTTTCACATCTAAGGACTGAATAAGAGTAAGGAGTCTCTCCTTTTCAATCTTATAACTCCCACTAAGATGCTTAGCCCAACCACGCAAGAAACTTCTCAAGTTCCTAATCTTATTCTGCCATCTCTCAATCGGAGATCTTCCTCCTGCATCTTTCGCCCATTCTTTGGCTATCAGATCTAGGAACCCTTCTCTTTCAAACCACGCAAGTTCGAAAGAGAAAGTATTTTTGTTACCCACATGCGTTGCCTCCCCAGAATCCACTAGCAGAGGTGTGTGGTCTGAGATACCGCGGGATAATGCTTGTACTGTAACCAGGGGGAATTTCTGTTCCCACTCAACGCTTGCTAGGACTCTATCTAGCTTCTCATACGTTGGGTTTTGCAAAGTGTTAGCCCACGTGAATTTTTGACCTGAAAGCTCTATCTCTCTGAGATCCAAGCTTTCTATGATGGTGTTAAACATAAACGACCACCTGGCGTCGAAATTGTCATTGTTCTTTTCATCTCTCATCCTAATAATGTTGAAATCTCCTCCAACCAAGATTGGGAGCTGCTCAGATCCGCAAATCCTGACAAGATCCGCCAAAAAGTCGGGTTTTAATTCCGGCTGTGCGGCCCCATACACCGCAACTAGTGCCCAATTAAAGCCATCGACTTTGGATCTTACCCGAAATTTTACGGCAAAGTCACCCATCACTACAGTTCGGACTTCCAGCGTCTCACACTTCACCCCAAGAAGGATCCCCCCTGATCTACCCCTTGGTGGAAGGCAATGCCAATCAAAATCGACACCGCCAGACAAAGTGTTCAGGAACTGAGGAGAGAAATTGTCCCTTCCTGTCTCGGAGAGGGCAATAAATCCAACTTATGCTCAATGGAAGCATCCGCAAGAAACCTATGTTTAGCCAAGTCCAACAGACCTCTGCTATTCCAGAAGATGCCTCTCATAGTTCATGGAATTTTTTGGCTGTACGGACCCTAGCACTCCGACGCACCGCGGATGTTGGATAAATCTTACGCCTCCACTTTCGCTTAGGCTTGTTCTCCTCCTCCACCCGGTCCTCACAACCGAGTTCTGCGGCTCTAACCTCAAGCTCCTCTACCGGAGTACTCTTCTCCCGGGGTAACAAGCCATCATCCTCCTGAATCTCAGTGAGTGGATGGGCAAGATCTGCACACAATGAATCGAGTACCCTAACACCCAAAGCATCAATATCCGAATCGTTCATGGTTTTAACCGCAGCTATGTTACGGATTAATTCTAAGGCACGATCCGCTTCTAGGTCGAGAATATCATTAATAGATTTTGAAATTTCACTATCATTACTACCTAGTGAAACTCCTAACTCATTTGCATTGTGGATGATCTCATCATTATTAAAATGCAAAATAGAATTGGAAATATTGACTGACATACCCGTAGTGACCTCCATGTCATGAAGCTTGGCCGCCCGCATGGCGCACCTCAGCTGTATATCATCAACATCCCCCTTGTCCTGAAGGCGACAGCTCATCCGTCGGCCCTCAGACACAGGATCCGGAATGCCACCAAAAGCGATGACCGCCTCTCTGGTGGCCCCGTTGGGGGTAGGGCCTCCTGCCCCACCTCCAATGGACAGCCCAGAAATAGCAGACGAAGACCCGGCGTCGACAACCGGCAAGCGTGGGGCCATATGAGTCTGGGCCGCCTGCCCAGACTCCCCACCAGGTGACCTACGCAGAGGAGAGAGGGCGGGGGCCGCCTGCCCCCGCGCCCCACCCAACCCGGCAGTCGGCCATGACTCTCCAGGTCCGGCCATCCGGTCAATCGAAGATGGGGGGAGAGCCAAGGCCTCCTGCCCGAGCCCTCCTCCCAAAGCTGACCCGCCGTCACAGGGCGACGACGCCACCCCAGCCGTCGGACCAGACGGAGACCCCCCAAGCAGCGCGCCAGCAGAAGTGGGAGAGGTCACCTGCTGAAGACCGTCCCTCCCAACCGGAGAGCCCGGAGCCTTGGCAAAGTCCAGTGAAGGCAACGAGTGCTCAAACACATCCTCAGAATCAACCCTGTCGCTCCACAACCTGGACGGCGCAGAAACCGCCTGAAACGATCCGAATCTCAAGGTACTCGTAGGGACTGTCGTAGAAGGAGCCACCCCATTTCCGGGCGTCTGAGGGTCAGCTACCGGGCCACTGGGCAACTCATGCCCATCATCCCCCTGTCGTTCCTCCGAGTTACCTGAGCCATCGTTCTTATCATGCCTGTCCACATCCATCCCCGCCAAAGCCTGAGTGAAGTACTCAGAATCCTCAAACTCAATATCTATGTTATAAACGAGGCCCTTATGCGTCCACTTGACGACATCAGGAACGAACTCGATATCCAGCACACTGACCAACACCGTAGCCACCCCGTTGGCCCGTGTGAAGGGCATATCAACTCTCTCAGGTCTGCCAACCAGAATCCCCAAACTTGCGGCAACCCGAACATCCCGAACCAGTTTGGATGGGACTCCCGAGAACCTCAACCAAACCTGAGTGAGTGGTTTTCCCTGCGGCTCCACTTTCTTCCACTCAAGAAACTCAAGAATACACTCAGTTCCAGGAACTCTGCACATCCCAAAACTGAGAAGCCGCTCCAAGTCCTCGGCATTTGGAAACTCAACCTTATAGCTGTTGTCCTCAAGGCGAATAAGCTCCCACTGAAAGTCCCCCGGAGCTAACTCCCTGAGTCGCTTGATTATCTGAGCCTCAGAAACGTCACCTTTCATGACTTTGACCACACCCGTGGTCGAGCTCTCAGCCTCCTCAGGAACCTCCTCCGCACAGGGAGACTCAAAGAACATCAGCTCAGCACAGCAGACACCGTAAATCGTGATACTCGGCATCAGATCCCTCAGTATCGGGCACTCTCCCATGTCGTGCGCTGGTTTGAGGCAGGTGTCACAAAGCTCAGTAACACACTCAGCAATGAAATGGCCTCGCTCTCCACACCGATAACATAGCATCTTTTCTTTTTTCCTTGCCCACTTAGAAGCTCTCTCTCCCTCAGACTGGTCAGCAGCTTGAGAAGCAGGCGCCACTTCTGGCTCAGACACCGGAACCTCAGTAGCGGCCAGCGCCGTTACCACCTCCATAGCCTCACCGGACAGAGTGCCCGTCTGACCAGTCGTGGGCATCTCAGAAGAGGTCGTGGGCTCTGCCATGGCCGTCGAGGGAGGAGGCTGTCGGAACCGGTTCCTCCCACCGCGACCACCACGATGTCCTCGGAACCCACCTCTCGTCCGGCGATCCGGGCCAGAGGCGCCCTCGACGAATCCACCTGTAGGTCCAAGGAAGGGTCTTTCAGCCGTTCCAACACTCTGCCAGGCATAACCTCGCCCACCGCCGGCCGAGGAGGACCCACGATGCTGACCCTTGCCATACGCGTCAATGCCATCATCGCCCCACTGACCCCGGGGCGCCGTAGTATGAGCACGGTTGAGTCCCGCGCCACCACCACCCCCTTGCTGCGTCGTCGCGTTCGGCACCGGTCCTGAGCGCTGAGGAGGCCTGGCAGCGACATGAGGGGGCAGTGCCCTTGGCTGAAACGCCTGCACCGAAGGCGGCTTGCGCTGCAGGGCGACAGCAGCAGCGTTGGGCGCCGGCGGCCTTTGCCCACCTGAAGCACCACCCCGACCCGGCATAGCCGGCCCAGGGGGCGCTGCTGGCCTCGGCCCCAACGGAGCAGTCCCGCCTGCAGCCGGTCGCGGCCCCGTCGAAGAAGACCCTCCCGGCGCTGGTCTCGGCCCCGCTCCCAACCCCGACGGGCGCTGGCCAGGAGCAGCTGCAGTGCTTCGGCCGTTCGTTAAAGATGTGCAATCCTGAAGCCATGAATGTGCTCCAACTGATTGAATGAGGAATGAATGTTCGTTCATACCTGATGCATCTATCTATATACATCAAACATTCCGTTCAATGTAGCTGTGATGTTTTTCTTGAAAAATTTGTCCTGGGGATTTTAAACAACAGGTGCGGGCGGTTTGCTTTATATATAAAGCGGGGCGGAAGCCTTTTTCGGTATCAACAGGTGCGGTCTAGAGAAACTGTACAGAATAAACAAACTACTGATTAGTGGCATACATGCAAATTAGAAATCTATAATAGAAATAACACAAACTGGAAATCTTGTCATGTACGTGTTGGCTTCGATCACGGTCCGCGATTCAGCGTCACAACACAACAAGTGGAGGCTTGGGACACAGTTATCACGGTGTGTCGAACCCTGTAGGCATTGGCCAGGGACATCTTAAGCGGACGAATGGCACTTTCATACTCGGCTTTGTGTGGAATAGAGCAATTTTCAAGCAATTAGCATTTCGTTTTCATTTGCTTTATGTCATATCTGTTTTTGTGTTTGGCTAGGTAGCTTTGGCGGGGTTGCTGCAGAAATTTAGTAATGTCTGGAGATACTCTGTAGTTGGATGTACCACCTTGTTGCCGCGGCAAAAGAGCAATAAAATTCTTCCTGTATCTAAAAAAATGCATCAAAAAATTATTCTGTATCAAATTCTCCGGAATGGTGGAATCTTTTGCTACTCATAAAAAGAAACTGAAACTCTGGAATCACAGTGTCACTATGACCTTGGAGTTAATGCTGATTTGCTTGTCTTAGCAGGACAATCAGTAAAACTATACTAATTATTTCTGTAGGAACACATTCCCTTCATTTCGAAATATAAGGCATGAAGTTTTTGCAATTTTATTTCAAAAGCACGACCTGACAGACGTTTTCTCTTACTTCCCTGCATTTATATCATTTCTTTCGCTCCAATATTTATGATTAAACACGCGTACTAAATTACTAACTATTCCTTTTTTATGGATGCTATGGTCATTTCTCTTAACTTTTTTTCGTTGGTTGTATGCCCTGTTTAATCCCCGTGCTTGATCAAAAACAGCTTATGGAATGGAGGGACACCTAGTTATTTTGTATACACATTAATCTGTAAGTATTTGGGCCATATGCATGCGTGGGCACTACCAACTGTGGACATGCTAATTTGATAAATGAAGCTAGAAAACACGTAACCATGTCCGGCAAGGGCAGTGCAGAATATGCCCTATTGGTAAGGCCCAAACATCGACCATGAAAGTGTTATATTGGCGCAAATAAGCCATGGCCTGCGGTGGTGACCGGCGTCGGCGCGCCAGGTCTGGTCTGTGGCGGACGTGGGCATTGTCTGGGCATATAGTGCGACTAGTGTATGGGCATAGTCCGACTAGTATCTGGCCAGTGTACGTCCAGGTCGAGCCCGTGGTGGGTGCGTGCGTGTGTGTGTGCGTAAGTGTGTGTGGGTGGGTGGGTGGGGGGGGGGTCTGTTAGCGAGAGACGCGGCCCTGTGTAATCGTTGGCCAGTCGAGTTTGTGCTCGAGGAAAATTGCCGTTCGTGCGGCAGGCGTTCGTGCGCCGGAAATCTCCCTGTGTCCACCGTGTTCTCCCTCCTTGGTTCGAGCCAGAGAGCGTGCAACAGAGAGAGGGCGAGGGCGACTAGAGAGGGTGAGCCAGAGCTAGGGCTAGACCCTGACCTGTTATTATCTAAAGATCGTGGAAATATTCAGTTGACACAGCACATGTATCACAGCCCAAAATATACTAAGAAAAGTGAATTGCATTTCTTGTTATTGCACCATTGCTTTTCAAGCCCACGTATTTTTGTTGTCTGCAATTTTGACACTAGTCTGAAGCAGGGGTTTTAGTGCTAGGCTTACCTAGCTGTTTTGTGGCCTAAACAGGATGAAGCTCGGTTGAGAGAAGCCCTGAAGTTTGCAAATATCTGCGGAGCTCTCACTGTGACTGAGAGAGGAGCTATTCCTGCATTGCCCACCCGACAGCAAGTGGCTGATGCCCTGACCAGTGTCGTTGCTTAAGTCTGCCAGGCAGGTAGTTTTCATCTGGTTTGTCGTGTAAACTAACGCAACTAGCGTTGGCCTGTCAAGCATCATGTTAGAATAGTTCTAAGTTGGCCGTGCGATTTGGTTTAAGCTCTTTGTTGCCTTGCTGGTGTACCCCAGGCTACCGGCCAACCAAATAAGATGCAAGATGCGAGTTGCGGTCCAATCTCGCCTGTAAAATTTGTGTTTTGATCCTCAGAGCTGCTACTTGCTGTATAATCATTGTATATTTTTACCGCAGTTATCTGCTGCTGGTGCTGTGAGGATGTGCATTTCGGGCTAACCATGAAAAAGAGAAATAGGCTAGAAAAAGTTATATCGTGTGCAGCTCAGTTTATTATTCAGGGGGAAATATGGATGACGTACTATTCATGATAATTATTATTTTTTGTTTCTTGATATATGTGGATTGAATCTCTATGCTGTCTAATTCTTTGGGATTTCCTACACTTTTTAGCGGTCTAACCATATTTTAGTAGCACGGTAGTACCCTTTTTTTTTGAAAAGGGGATCTCCCCGGCCTCTGCATCACAGCGATGCATACGGCCATCTTATTAAACCAAACAAAAAGGTTTCAACAAGGTCTCAAAGTCTCGAACTGAAAAAAAAGAGATAAAAGCTCACACAAAGCCAAACTGGGTAGAAACACAAACTTGCCAAATAAAGGACGCCACAACCGGTTGGCTAAAGAGAGATAGGTAAACTAATTTCCTATCCTATTACATGACCGTCATCCAAACCGGTTGAAGATATCCCGAGCTACCATCTTCCAGCGGATAGATCCAGTAACCAAATGCTTCCTGGCCTTCATCTGAGTGAGTAGCGCTCACGCTCCATCACTCCTACACGAATATGTCTCGCTAAGTCGGGCTCAATCCCATTAAGTCACGTCCCAAATAACGTGTTGACAAAATTCGGTGGAGTAATATTAAACGCAATGTGGACCGTCCGCCGAAGAACTTTGGCTAGCGGGCAATCAAGAAATAGGTGCTTGACGTCTCATCCCGATCACAGAAACTACATCTAGTAGGTCATGTCCAATTACGCTTCGTCAGGTTGTCCTTGGTTAAAATAACTTGTTTATGAACAAACCACATAAAGACTTTTATTTTCAATGGAACTTTGACCGCCCAAACATGCTTGGAGGTAGGAATGAAGCTCGAATTGATAACATCAATATACATTGATTTAACTGTGAATACTCCAGACCTAGTAAGCTTCCAGCGTAATTCATCTGGTTGTTGAGAAAGCTGAACCTCCATTAGTCTCCTAACTAGATGGAGCCATTCTTCCCAACGATTGCCCGCTAGCGACCGTCTGAACTGAATATTAAGGGGGATCGATTGAAAAACGGTTGCAACAAACACCTCTCGTCGTTGAACAATGCGATATAAAGACGGGTATTGAATGGCCAAGGGTTCCTCTCCGAGCTAAGTATCCTCCCAAAACCGTGTACTAGCCCCGTTGCCAATACTAAACTTTGTCCTATTAAACAAGGATTATTTGACTTTCATCAGTCCTTTCCAGAAAGGCGAATCGGTCGGTCTGACTGTCACATGGGACAAAGTTTTAGTCTGAAGCTACTTGCTACGAAGGATTTGCGCCCACGTGGCATCCATCTCACTGGACAGCTTCCACAGCCACTTACTGAGAAGGCATCTATTCTTAACTTCAAGATTCTCAATACCAAGACCCCCTTGGTCTTTCGGTCTACAGATGATATCCCATTTGGCTAGGCGGTATTTTCTTTTTAGTTCATCATCCTGCCAGAAGAAACGCGATCGATAGAAGTCCAGTCTTTTCCTGACTCCAAGTGGGACTTCAAAGAACGACAGGAGAAACATAGGCATACTCGTGAGCACCGAATTTATGAGAATTAATCGGCCTCCGTATGACATGAGCTTGCCTTTCCAGCAACTCAGTTTCTTTTCAAATCGGTCTTCGATGCATTTCCATTCTCTGTTTGTTAGCTTACGGTGGTGGATTGGTATACCTAGGTAAGAAAAAGGTAAAGTCCCCAAATCGCATCCAAACAATTGCCTATAAGCCTCTTGTTCATCCTTGGCTCTACCAAAACAGAACAACTCGCTCTTGTGAAAGTTAATCTTTAAGCTGGTCAATTGTTCGAAGAGGCATAATACCAGCTTCATATTTCTCGCCTTGGCCAAGTCATGCTCCATAAAGATGATTGTATCATCAGCGTACTGAAGGATGGATACACCTCCATCAACAAGATGAGGTACCAAGTCACCTACTTGACCATTCTCCTTAGCCCTTCCTATCATGATTGCTAACACATCAACCACAATGTTAAACAGGATAGGGGACATCAGATCTCCTTGCCTTAGGCCTTTATGTGTCTGGAAGTAATGACCAATATCGTCATTCACTTTAATTCCAACACTCCCTTTTTGCGTAAACGATTCAACCTGGCGGCGCCAAGCTTCATCAAAACCTTTCATATGCAATGCCTGTTGGAGGAATGGCCATTCGACTTTATCGTACGCTTTCTCAAAATCCACCTTAAAAACTACACCATCTAGTTTTTTTGAATGGATTTCATGGAGCGTTTCATGAAAGACGACCACCCCTTCAAGGATGTTTCTGTCCGGCATGAAAGCAGTTTGGGACTGTTGCACCACAGAATGCGCAATCTGTGTGAGCCTATTAGTCCCGACCTTGGTGAAGATTTTGAAACTAACATTGAGAAGGCAGATCGGCCTGAACTGCTTTATTCTCACAACATCCGTTTTCTTAGGAAGCAGTTTGATTGTTCCAAAATTCAAGTGAAATACTTGAAGCTGTCCAGAGAACAGATCATGAAACATAGGTAACAAATCCCCCTTAATAATGTGCCAGCACTTTTTGTAAAACTCGATCGGGAATCCATCCGGTCCGGGAGCCTTATTGTTTTTCATTTGTGCAATAGCATCAAACACCTCCTTCTCAGTGAACGGGGCAACCAGAATATCATTATCAGCAGCCGATAGTTGAGGCACATCCTCAGTCCTGGACTCATCGAGGGACACACAACTATCCTCCGGAGGTCCAAATAACTGCTTATAATATTCGGTTATATAGGTTTTGAGATTGTCCTGCCCTAAAATAGTTCCTTCATCTTGTTCAAGTTGAAAAATTCTCTTCTTTTTGTGCTTACCATTAGCAATCAAGTGGAAGAATGAGTATTTGCGTCCCCATGGACAACTTTGCGTACCTTAGCCCGCAATGCCCACTTCAATTCTTCTTCGCGGAGAAGTTCTTTCAACCTCTTCTCCGCCTCAATTTTAACCTGAAGCTCTGCTGGTTGCAAGATCGTAGTTTCAGCTTTTACGTCAAGGGCCTCAATTTTAATCTTATACACCCCACTAAGGTGCTTAGCCCACCCCCATAAGAAACTTCTCAAATGCCTTATCTTATGCTGCCACCGCTCGACCGAAGTCCTACCTCCTGCACCCTTAGCCCACTCCCGGGCAATTAGGTCCAGGAAACCTTCGCGTTCAAACCAGGCCATCTCAAAGGAAAAGGTATTTTTGTTTCCCACATGATTCGGCTCCCCCGAGTCCACAAACAAGGGTGTGTGATCAGATATTCCACGCGAGAGGGCTTGTACCGTTATGAGAGGGAACTTCTGCTCCCACTCAATGCTCGCGAGAACTCGATCAAGCTTTTCATATGTCGGGTTTGGCATAACATTAGCCCAGGTAAACTTTCTGCCAGAAAGCTCAATCTCCCTTAGATCCAAGCTTTCAATAATGGTATTGAACATAAACGACCACCTACCATCGAAATTATCATTATTCTTCTCCTCTCTCCTCCTAATGATATTGAAATCACCCCAACTAAAATTGGAAGTTGCTCGAATCCACAGATTCGCACAAGGTCCGCCAAAAACTCCGGTTTAAGCTCAGGCTGTGCGGCACCATATACTGCCATCAAAGTCCAGTTGAAACCATCAACTTTAGACCTGACTCGAAACTTAACCGCGAAGTCGCCCATCACTACACTTCGGACTTCTAGCGAATCGCATCTCACACCAAGCAGGATCCCACCCGATCTTCCTCGCGGAGGCAGACAATGCCAATCAAACTCAACACCGCCCGCAAGAGAAGAAAGAAACCGGGGCGCAAAGTTCTCTCGACCAGTTTCCGAGAGAGCAATAAAATCTAATCGATGCTCTAGAGATGCCTCAGCAAGGAACCTTCTTTTAGCCAAGTCTTTCAGACCTCTGCTATTCCAAAAGATTCCTTTTATAATTCATCATGAATTTTTTTTGTAGTCCGGATCCTAGCACCCCTACAAACCGCAGAATCGGGATAAATCTTCTGTTTTTTTTCGGGAAGTAACTAGAGACTATCTTTGACAAAGTATCTTGTGCATAGGAAGAAAACCCTTTTTTTTTAAATTCCCAAGAATTCTAAGAATAATTCAGCCCATAAGACATACTCCCTCCTGGGACGGAGGGAGTAGTAGCATAAGTGATACATCTAGCATGTTGCGAATCAGTAACAAAGTAAAACCCATAGTTATTAGACAAATAAATTTACAGCTTCAGTCTGAATAAACTAACAGCTCAAACTAGGTGGCACGTCACATGCGCAGTTACGGCTACAGCTCAAGTTTGCAAGCAGGATAAGGTATAAGAATCATCCCCCTAGTTTATACGTACTACCTTGTCCGTACGCGCGGAAGCGTGCATTCGAAAGGACTGAATCTGAACACGTCACCCTGCAGAGCGATACATTCCTGAACCTGAGGGCGACATTTCTTCCTAACCATAGCTTCGAGTAGACGTGAATCCGCCGTGTGCCGAGGAATGTTGGCCGAGATCGCGGGATCCTGTCTGCCTAGCCTAGCCTAGCCTAGCCACGCCTGCCTTCTCCATTCGCTCCACTCGGCGCCATGCATGCATCCCATGCATCTCTCTCCCCCAACAGCAGGGCCGGTCCTGAGATTTCAGGGGCCCGGGGCGAAACAAGAATCGGGGCCCTTATACATTACCTTATTTTTTTTAACTTTGCTGATGTAAAGGTTACATTGATGATATGAATATCAATCTTATTCAATAATTTTTTTTCAATGTGTAAATTTGCCAAACCGAATCAATCTTGGGACATTTACTGACCTCACATTGTTTTTGTCAATGTATATCTATTTATAAGATGCACATGCTTCTGACAGTAGGACAAAAACAATCACATAAAGGAAGCATACCTGGGCCATTATCAAAACATCCACTGCCTCCTTATACATGTTCTTTTTATAAGACTTCTTTGGTATCTTATGAAGCACAAAAATCATCTTCAAAGCCCTAGAATTAATACGGATAATGGGTTAAATTTCATAAGCAATATGAGAAATGAACAGAAGATTCATTGTATTATGCAGATACAAAAGCATCATTTTGTGTCCACTTTGATCCTGAATTCCTGATCCAAAAATCCAAATTGAAATCTTCTATATGGGAGGGACCATCTGAATGCCTTGGATGCCTTGGATTTCATAAGCAATATGGGAGAAATTTCGTAGAGCAAGAAAGGGCAGAAATCTCAAAATCAATACGAACTGACGGGATTCAATCCAAAAAAGATCAAAGCGATCCCTACCTACCAGGATGTGAAGATGAGCCTCCCTAACTACCAGGGTGTGAAGACGAGCCTGCAGATTTATCCTCCGTCGTGGCCGCGGCGGCGGCGGCGGCATCGGTAGAGATGGTCCTCCCACGATTGGGGGACTAGAGATTGACGTGATCGTTTGGCTGAAAAAAAACGATACGTGGGTTATGCGCTGTATGTTACCGATGGTCAGGCCGTCGGCCATGCGCTGGGCCAGGCTCCACATCTCGTTGAGGGCCCCCTCTTGGATCGCAAACAAAACAGAAGAAGGAGGCAGTTTCTCTCGTGGGATGGATTTACCTGCACAGATACACATACGTACCTGACTAGCCCATGGGCAACATGCATGCCCGGGAGGGGGCCCCTAGACTTCGGGGGCCCGGGGCGGTCGCCCCCCCTGCCCCTCCTCAGGGTCGGCCCTGCCCAACAGTCAGAAGACTCGGAGCCCATGCACAATCCAGCGACTAGCAAACAGCGAACCATACCATCCAAGTCGTGGGCACGAGAGCGACGATCGGAGTGCGCGGTAAGCTTTCCGACACGAGAATCGGCATCCAGAAAGGAAGAGAGACCCAAGTCCAAGGCGTATTTCATTTTTAAAGGAAAAACGGCAGCGGCTGCTCGGACCCAATTCCGATTCCAACAGCACGATCTCTTCCGTCTCACCCCGAATCCTGCAAATATATGCGCACGCAGCCGACCTCCCTCCTTCCCCCGGCATTCCACCACACCGGCTCGCTAGCTCTACCCGATCACCAACCATTTCACCCTGGTCCCAAGAACATTAGTCTGTGTTATCATGAACACGTAGATATCATACCACGGTTCCGTGCAGCTGGCGTGGTAAAATGCGCGGGCTGATGAGTGGTGGCTCGGGTTTGACTGGTCAAAGGAATGGGGTGGAGAATGAGGATTTTCGCGGGGGAGCACATGCCACAGCCCATGGGGAACCTAAGAATGTCGTTTGATTAAGCGGATCGAGCTAGGAGGATAACGCTCCAAAATAATAATAAGCGGGGAGTAAACCTCGCGAGCGCGCGTGCATCCAAGCGGGGCGGGAGTATGTGCACTGTGCAATGTGTATGTGGACGGGCCAATCCTATTCCGACGGATGGGGTCGCCGTGTCGACACGAGACAGGCAAACGATCGATGAAGCTCCTGGTCCCCGATTTTTTTTTTGAGGGGCTGGTCCCAGATTTGATGCAGGAAGTAGCGTGGTGGCGGCATCGAGTTCCACAAATTTTTTTTTCTCCCACAGCCTGGTCGCTCTTCTCGGCGCGCCCAACCCAACACGCCGATGGGCTCGTCGCAGCCCCGCTGGCCCATGCACTTCTCAAGCCCGGGCCTCCTCCTCCTCGATTTGATCGGTCCAATGCTATTTTTTTTACACTCTGCATTTCTGCTTTGGGATGATCCATGTGGGCCTTGCAATTTTATTTCCCATTTTATTTTACTCTGTTTGTCCCAAACATGTAGGCAGTACGTGTACATTGCACTGTATTTTCGCTCGAGAGTAGGAGCATTAAAGAAAGATCTTGCCAAAACTGATGCGTGCAAGAGAAGTATGCAGCTGATCAACTGAGGCAAGTGGCGCCGAAGTCGTACGAAGTCAAAGCCCGCGCGCTCGTGGGGTTGCATGCATGACACAGAAGTATTTCATTCCCGGATAAAAATGCTTGGATCGAAGGTATGGGAGTGCAGGTTTTATGGTCAAGCAAAAACCTGAAGACCTCTACGTGTAACATGATCGGGAAACCCTAGTGGGCTAGCTAGTGGACAAGATAAAAAATGCTCCACTGATGCACACATGAATGGCATTCATGGGTTCCTTTTTTCCATGTCACGTGAACTGCTGCGTCCATGAGATGAAAGCAAACTAGCAAAGAGTCACGGCGCCGAAAGCCCATGCCCGGGGAACCCCTCTCCTGAGCACCCGGCCATAACGGGCACCGGGATGGAGCAACGGTGCTACACATGAGAGCATGGGCTCATGCCTGCCCCGATCCATATGACCCCGTGCATGCATGCATGCACGGTTCCTTCCCGCCACATGCACCCGCCGCATCATCTGAATCGCCACTCTACGTCACACCTGCGTCATGCATGCACATACAAAATACGCCATTCATGACGCAGATGAATAGCCTCTATGAGACTATGGCTATATACTCCTTTCACGTAGGGTATATGCAGGGCTCCTATATGTATCTCTGAGAAAGCGAATTTTGTTTTCCGACGAATTGAAAACAATTTGACTCCGGGAAACAGGCATTGGTTGGGCAATAGTAATCCCTTGCATTAGGCGCCAAATCCCTCCTTTCGTGGATCAGTTGGCGACCGATGCACCAAGATCGACCACTAGGCATTGCATGCACAAAGGAGTATTAGCAGTACTGTTTAAGGAAAGGGCATGGCTTAATGATATGTTGCCACCGTCAAGCTAGGCCATGGGGAGGACATTTGGAATCTTGATCGGTGTTTCTTTTCCCGGACATTCTCCTAAAAAGGCCTAATATAAGCTACTAGCCAGCAAGGTCCAACGACGCACAGCCTTTTCTCCCAGCCTATCACTCCGCTTCTCTTTCTCTTGCATTCTCTGCTTTAATCGATAGTAGTATCTCCTAGAGGACCCACAGTGTGTAGTGCATTTTGCAAAGTGATACTCCAACTCACATTTGCAAGCAAACTCCATCTCACATATGTATAACCAAATTTGACTGACGTGTGCGACAAATACATGTTCTACACTAGCAATCACGCATGTCGAATTCATGCATTGACAAATGTAAATTAAGCCGCACGCGCACATATTCCTTGTTCGTTGTAATGAAAGAACTGAACCTCGACCCGTGTCGGAGCTTGAACATAATACAAGGGGCATTGGCTTGAAAGAAAACAAAATTCACAAGGAAGGGGCTAGTCTTTAGTTTAATACTTGTTGGGCCTAAAGTACTAAAGCAACTATGCATATAGTACATCTCAGCACAGACAAGCATCATTAGCTAGTAAATTTACTTCTGCAACAACAAATAGTTCACAAATCTATCAATGAAATGTACATCAAGCAAGATAAATTACAATGTAAACCTTCAAAGAGAAACCATTGAATCTTTTAGTGGGCTGTGCAGTTTTGGGGGATTGGGAGCATTCCGGTAAGAGGATGAAGGAACACGTTGGAATGTAGGAGTACTTTACGGATTGACGCATGTGATATGTAATGCACATCTAGGAAGTGTGGATGGTCATGGAATAAAAGTTGAAGATGAAACTTGGGTTGTTAATAAAAAAAAGCAATAATGCAATTACTATAGATTTTTTTTCCAGATGGTTGAGATAGAAGGTATCCATCTCAACAATCTCACATTTTTTTATCGGTGTAGGTTTGTTACTACTTTTTTTTTCCAGTTTGTAAGGCTCACGTGTATCCCTAGATGCCGAATTTGCCCAGTGTAACATAAGTTACTCCCTCCATTCCCTTATACAAGGCCACTATGGAAAATACGAAAATACATTTTGCATCTATACAAGCACTAGTAGAAAACTACCTAATAGTCCCGGTTCGTAAGTGCCTTTACTCCCGGTTCATGAACCGGGACTAATGGGTCGTTACTAATACCTTCACCCATTAGTCCCGGTTCAAACACGAACCGGGACCAATGTGCCTCCACGTGGCCCTGTGCGCCGAGCCCAATCAGGGGGCCATTGGTCCTGGTTGGTGGCACCAACCGGGACCAAAAGTCCATGTTTTTTTTAGAAAAGTGGTTGCTTTAGGGGTTTTGGGGGTTATTTTTAGGTTGTTATTAGCTAGCTAATAGAGAGAAGTGTCCTCTCTTATATCTTCGTCCTTGGTTTACCAACGCTGCTGCTATATATATTCATTTCACCAGCTGATATAATAACTCATGCATGCTCGCATCATACATCATCAAATATAATAACAAGTCCTACTAATCATGCATCATCATACAACTTCTACTCGTTATTAATAATAAGTCATACGATCATCATCCTCATAGTCATCGAAGCCAACCCTACATAGTTGTTCTTAGCACATGATCATTAGTATCAGGTAGGACATGACCTAAACACCCTTAAGGTAAAATAGCATAAAACAATATCGACCACGACTCTCCATTATGAAGAATGGCGATCATCCTGTCTCCAATTTTTGCCCTTCGCTGATTGTTGCTTCCAAGAAGCTCCTTACGACTGTCCATACATTTTTTTCCATTCTTTGATTGTCATGTCTCCACTTCTTTTAGAAACCCGGTATGGACAACTCAGATTCGTAGGAAGACCTGGTTGTATGTTCAAAACATGAAGGCTACCGTGTGTATACATCAGATGAGGCACACAATTATTCGGGATTATCTGTTGAAAAACATAGTAATAACTTCGTAGTTAGCAATGATGTACTAGTTTTAGAACTGTGCAAAAAGATGCACGGATGTCATAATAGTAAAAAATCTTACCAGGGTATCTTCATGGTAGTTACCGTAGTTCAACACGTGCACTAGTGGCACGTATTGACCATAATGTTGAGGAGTTCGATTGTAGACATTGTAATTCTCAATATCAGTACAAAATGTGACCAGATGATTTTTCTCGTGATAAGTTAGTTCGGAGCCTTCGGTGTAGTAGGTTCTGTCTACCATCTTCTGCACATTCTTTGAAGAATGAAAATAAGCTGCCAATGGAAATAAGTTGTCAACTATTTTGAAATAAATAATATAAATTACTTAATAACTATGTTAAGCTCACATGGGGGAAGAATTGGAGGTGTATCCACAAGGACGAAAATCGTAGGTCTCTCTTGCGCAACTGTAGGATCACCAAGATCCATGGTGACAAGTATACCCTCATCAAAACCATACATCTTGCAAAGTGCTTCCCAATTTTTGCAACCAAAATGGGTTACACTCTGAGCATTGTACAATTTTACTTGAAAATCCACACCATGATGGGTACTTAGGATAATTTTTTTGGTTTCCATACTTTCATGGTCTTCAAAATCCATCCTCTCCAAGACATAGCGTCTTGCAAAGCATGAGATAAGCTAGTCGAATTGGAAAAAAAAATGAAAAATACACGTTAAAATAGTTGAAGTCGTGCTCAATTATGAAAAAAACTATTGTCGTCGTTGTGTACCGTATGAACATCGCAGGTCTCCTCGAGCTTAATGCTGAAGCGCCGATCTTCGTCCAGCTCAATGAACCTGCCGCAGATACCTCGGTCGTCGTGGCACCAGTCGCACTCCCCCGGACGGTTTTCGTCGTCCGATGAGTACGACATTTCCGGTCTATGTTCATAATTAAAATATTAAATATATGTACTAAAAAACCTAAATTAGATCATTATTATTAATCACGGGTTGACTATCGGTGATGGTATGTAGCTCCTCCTTTCATTCCCGAGTGCATTATTACAACAAATTGTCTAGCACACGGGAATGAAGGAGAAGCTACCCCCACGATGGCGTGGATGATGGAGGGGGCTCCTAGATTTCTGCATGGAGTGCTCTTCAATTTTAGCATTCAAAGTAGGAGTACTTTTCCAATATGAGCATTCAATAAGCAAAACCAAATCGTAAAATAAATTAGTATTCAAATTAGCATGCATTCAATTATAACCAAAAGTACATCATCTCTTGTGTCCTTACATCGTCGAATACTCCTCGAATACTATCATACATATAGCATCGCTAATTAATACAGGTAGAACCGTAGCGCCCAACGGGTATCGTCGCGGGCGGTGGACACCCAAAGATAAGGAACGATCACAGGATCATAGCTCCAGTGAGATCCCCGAAGAACCTGCCAGGTATTGTCGAACCTGCCCTCCAACGCAACCATGTAGCGACGGACGTGCTCGTCCTCCTCGCTGACACGGTGACGTACCACCTCCGCGCTGTCCGGAAGCCTCGGCACCGTCACTGGCCCACGCGACCGCCACCAAACAAGGATCGGGTCAACAACGGGCTGCCTCCTCACCAACCTACGTCCCGCAGAAGGTAGCACCTCCCAATACCAGCCCGGCGGAGCCCACTCCCAAACATGGCCCTGATCAGGCAGGCCTCCACCGCCGAGTCGACGACGACGAGGATGCGAGATAGGCATCACCGGCGTCGATGCGGGAAGTACGTACTTCTATATATAGTTAAATAAAGTAGTTTTATTAATTAAATCAACTATCTAGTTCAACTACTAAGCACTTACTATAAATAAATAAAGTAGCACTTACTATAAATAAATAAAGTAGCACTTACTATAAACTACATCTATATATAGTTAAATAAAGTAGTTTTATTAATTAAATCAACTATCTGGTTCAACTACTAAGCACTTACTATAAATAAATAAAGTAGTACTTACTAAAAACAAAGTAGCACTTACTATATTGTACTTACTAAAAATAAACTAGTATTTTTCTAACTAACTAATATTTTTCTAACTAATTATATTACCAAAAAAATCTAAATAAAATAGTAATTATATTTTTCTAACTAGCTAGTTCAATTATAGCACTTACTAACACAATCTAAATATCACCAAAAAAATCTATTAATAATAATATCACCAAACATACTATGAACAAATTAATAGAAAAAAAAATCTATTAACAGAAAAAATCTAACACAATATGAACAAATTAACTACACCAAAAAAATCTATTAACAGAAAAAAATCTAACACAATATGAACAAATTAATTACACAAAAAAAATCTATTAATAGAAAAAAAATCTAACACAATATGAACAAATTAATTACACAATCTAAATTAACGTACTATGAACTACATATCTAAATTACTACACATCTAATCTAACAAAAAAAATCTATAAACTACAAAAAAATCAAGAAAAAAACTAACAAAAATCATAAAACGTTGCTCACGACGGCGACGACGACGGCGAGGTGCGGCGCGGGGCGGCGACGGCGTCGGGGCGGCGACGGCGTCGGGGCGGCGACATCGGGGCGGCAGGGCGGGGCGGGGCGGCGACGACGTCGGGGCGGGGCGGGGCAGCGATGGCGTCGGGGCGGGGTGGGGCGGTGACAGCGTCGGGGCGGGGCGGCGACGGCGTCGGGGCGGGGCGGCAACGGCGAGGTGGCGGCAGGCGACGGTGCGCGGCGTCGGGAGATCGAGAGGAGGAGAAAAGATCGAAGTGGGGATGCGGTTCTGAAATTTTCCTTATATAGCAAAGCCTTTAGTCCCGGTTGGTGGCACCAACCGGGACCAATGACCCCCGTTAGTCCCGGTTGGTACCACCAACCGGGACCAAAGGTCACTTTTCAGCAGCCCAAAGGGCGGGAAGCAGAGGGCTTTGGTCCCGGTTGGTGCCGCCAACCGGGACTAAAGGGTGGGCACTGGTCCCGGTTGGAGCCACGAACCGGGACTAATGGTCGTGTGCTGGCACGGTGCGGCACGAAAGTTTAGTCCCACCTCGCTAGCTGAGAGGGACGCGCAGTGGTTTATAAGCCCCACTGCCGCACCCCTCTCGAGCTCCTCTCCACTGCAGGCTTACGGGCCTACTTACTACCGTGCTGCCTGATGGGCCTACTGGGCCACCTGCGGGCCTGAATCCTGGCCCATGGTGGGTTTCTAGTTGTATTCAGGCTGTGGGGGCCCAGTAGGAGGCACTTTTTTCTCTTTACTTATTGTTGCTATTTTTATTTTTTCCCAGTTTTTTTGTTTTGTTTTCTGCATTATTTATTTTCTTTTGTTTTTTTGCTTTATTTTTTAATTCTTTTTCTTTTAGTTTTAGAACAATTTTAAATTTTATGTTAGTGCCATTAGTTCTCAAATTTGAAAATACTTTTTTTGTTTTTTTGTTTTGTTTCGTGCTTTATTTATTTTATTTTGTTTCTACTTACAACAAAATACTTATTGTTGCTATTTTTATTTTTTTCCCAGATTTTTTGTTTTGTTTTCTGCATTATTTATTTTCTTTTGTTTTTTTGCTTTATTTTTTAGTTCTTTTTGCTTTTAATTTTAGAAAAATTATAAACTTTCTGTTAGTGCCATTAGTTTTCAAATTTGAATACTTTTTTTGTTTTCTTTTTGCTTTATTTATTTTATTTATTTTCCTGTTTTTTTGTTTTGTTTTCTGCATTATTTATTTTCTTTTGTTTTCTGCATTAAAGCATTTCAAATGAACTCTGAAAAAGTTAAAAAATGAAAGTTGGCATGGTATCACGAGAGCCGAACCATAAGACTAAAGAGGGGCATTTGTCCCGTTTGGATCCACCAACCGGTACCAATGGACCCGTCTAATTACTTATCTACGGTGGTTTCACTAGTGGGGTTTTTTTAGTCCCACCTCGCCAAGCGAGAGGCACTCACAGCTGTTTATAAGCCCTGAGCGCAGAGACGATGAAGAAGAGGCTCAATGCTCACCTGCACGTTGGTTCGCTTCAAGCCTTGAGGAATAGGGTAGACTGCACGGAGGTATGTGCAGTGCAGTTTACACTATTCCAAAAGGCTTGAAGCGAATTAACTAGCATTGCGCCTCTTTTTTATTTTTAATGACTTACTACCACACATAAATAAATAGAAAAAATAAATATAGCAGAAAAGAAAAAAAACTATATAAAAAACTACTCAGAAATAAATAGAAGAAAAAATAGTTGTGATTAACTTTACTAAAATCTTTTTTATTTTTAATGACTTATTACAACTCAGAAAAAAATAGAAAAAAATAAATATAGCAGAGAAGAAAAAACTATATAAAAAACTACTCAGAAATGAGAATAGACGTGCTTATAGAGAAAATTCGACCTAAATTCATAATAAATTTCTACTAACTTCAGAGAAATTCAGTATGAATTTAGGTCAAATTTCCTGTATAAGGGCATCTATTTTCATTTTGAGAGGAGCTCAACAAGGCAGAGAGGGAGGGGCTTATAAACCGGTGTGAGCCCCCTTCGGTTGGCGAGGTGGGACTAAACTCTGGCCGCAACGAGGACCAACACTTTAGTCCCGGTTAGTGGTATGAACCGGGACTAAAGGGAAACCTTTGATCCCGGTTCGTGGCACCAACCGGGACCAATGGTGGTGGGCCAGGAGCAAGGCACATTGGTCCCGGTTCGTCCCACCAACCGGGACCAAAAAGTCCAGACGAACCGGGACCAATGGCCCACGTGGCTCGGCCGGCCCCCGGGGCTCACGAACCGGGTCCAATGCCCCCATTGGTCCCGGTTCTGAATTGAACCGGGACTAATGGGTTAACTCGGCCTGGACCAATGCCCCCTTTTCTACTAGTGAAGGCCACTAACAGTAACCGAGGCAAAATTTAATGATGTTTTCTCGTAGTAGCAACTTGTTTAATACTTGTATGCATGTAGTCATAATGACACTATGCTACTTCCTTCTCAATTCTTTCTTGCATGCATGCAGGCGTATTAATGATCCCAATTAACAAGAAGAAAAGTTGGCTTGCAAAGTAGTTATTAAATTTTACATAGGTACCTGTACTTTGAGTTTGTGGCCTTGTAAAGGGAATGGAGGGAGTATATAGTATTACAAACAATATACAGTTAGAAGCTTCAAATGTTACACTTTCTAATGGTATCAATTCTTTGATTTACAATTCATATTACATTTGTAAAATGATGACCTAGGGTACGTGCAAGACCTATAAAACAAAAATGATGAAGTATATAGTGAGATATTAATTGAGATGGTGACGCTGTATTGTCCACTCCATCGAAGCAAGTTAGCATTGAATGGAGTGGGTAATACAGTAAAATACCGTCAAATGTGATGATACAACATAACATGCAGGAATTCCGTGACAACGATGGCATTCACTTGCAACCGCACGCTCTGTAATCATGTGTTAAACATCAGAGGACGATGATAATCTTTAAGATCGACAAGGCTAATGCTCGCTATGAGCATGTCGTGACCCAGCCGCGACTTTATTGAACGCCATATTCTCATGCGTCTAGAGACACCGCAAAAAAGGTTTAGCGATGCGATTTATGGGGACAACACGCTCACAAAAGCCTGCCACATGATGCTTACTTTCGTGGGTATATTCTTGACACTTTTTCTTGCTATCCCTACATGACCCTAGCATGAATTACAGAGATGAATAGTAGTAATAAATAACCATTAAACCCCATGACAAACATGGCTACAACGGTAGTCACCGGCATGCGACCAGTTAATTGGCCTTTTTCGTATTTTGTGTCAAAATTTGATCTAGATTTAATTGATAAAATATTAATGCATATCATCAAAAAATATATCGTTGGATTCGTATTTGAGCATATTTTTCATGATACTATTTTTTATGACACACATTAACATTTTGTTAATTAAATTGATGATTAAAATTTGGCATAAAATACTAAGAGGGCCAATAAACCAGGATGGATGTAGTACCAAACAAGGTCCAAAGTCTTGCGTTTCTCTAAATTCTTATGATAATTGGAAAAAGAATCTGATGCAACCTATTTGTTACTCCCTCTGTAAATGAAATGAAAGACGTTTTGACATTTTGTTACAGAGGTAGTATTTTTTCGAACAGAGATTATACGTTGATTTGCTTCCAACGTTCGTCTAGATGCAGAATGTTTGTACTCGAGTAAAGTGTGAGCCTCCACATGCGATGCCCTTTTTTGACAGAGGAGTGTGTGCACAGTGCACATGCCTTTGTGGCCTAGCTTAAGCTTATAATCAGCTGGTCAGGTCAGGTCAGGTCAGGTCAGATCAAGCACCACCCGCCGGCCGATCGGCTCCGGTGAAACCACGACAAGTGGTACCAGTACTATAGCTCGGACCTCGGAGGTTCCCAACGGGTGTAGTCAGATACTCCCTATACGACGGCGCCGGACCAGCAGCACTAGGAGTAATCCTCTCTTCCCTCTACTATTACGTGCCGTCGTAGCGCGGGGACGGCGATGATGGCGGGGAGGCGCACGCCGGCCGGCACGGACGCCAGGCGCGCAGAGGCGCGGCGAGCGAAGAAGAAGAGGGGGGAAAACCCGCCACCTTTTGGCACTCACCGCGCCTTGCTTTCGCCAACTTTTCGCTAATCAAATCACCGTTCCCGACCCTCGTGCTCCCTCCCTCCCTCCCCGGCGCCTCGCCTTTTACCGCCCCCGTCGCAGCCCCCGACGCGAGGGGGGAGGCAAAAGAGAGCAGTTTGGCTGGGCTGGCTGACGCCTTTGATTATTCATTCCGGGCGGGGCGCCCGCTTTGGAATTGTTTCGCAGCTTTTTGGTTGCCCTGTCGGCATGGTGGCCGGCCTCCCTCGTGCGCGCGCGTGCGCCCGTGCGCGCGTTGGTTTGAGGACGCCGTGCGCGGGTTGTGCTCCTCTTGTAATAAACTGTGCGGATTACTGCGCGGCGTATTAGCAGGGAATTACATACATTATATTTACTCACTGCAAGCTGATCGCTGCCTGCTCTACTACGCTTTATCAACGGTCATCAGCGGGCGAACGTGCAAAACTCGGGCTGGCTTGCAAATGGGGGAGATTTTAGTGGATGGCTTGTGTTGATCCCTGTATCATTAGGATTCCTTGCAGCTTTAGTGCTTTACTAGCTCGTGTTGTTTAATGTCGTAGATGAGATAGTTTAATAGGATGGTGTGAGGTATTAGAGACTGACACGTACCACGTCAGGAGGCTCTTCATCCTCCCCGATCCAAAATGCCTCTCAAACCTCAAGGCAACGTCACACACTCTCTCTGTCTCTATCGCTCGCGGTACAAAATTCTCCAAACACGAGATTAAGTTTGTGTCAGAAATTATTGCCAAGGCATTTTAATTTGTACAGTCATACGCTAGTGAAGTTTAATCAAGAAGCAACCACGTACTCTCCACTAAACCCTTGAAAAAACAACGAAGCTTAGGCAAAAAATGAAGTTCTCTCTCTCTCTCTCTCTCTCTCTCTCTCTCTCTCTCTCTTAAATAAGAGCAATTTTAATCAAACCCACTTAATGCAAGGTAAGAGGAAGCATGTTAAAAACCCTCAATAAATAGTGAACATCTGCCCTTGTGTATCTTTTTTTTTTGAAAAGGGGGACTCCCCGGCCTCTGCATCAGAACGATGCATACGGCCACAAGGTTATAGTGCCATAATCTCTAAATGTCGATCAACTTAGAATCCGTCTACACTCTATGTATAGTGGATTCAAGTCCATTGGAAGTGACCGGTTTATCCGAGGCCCTTCACGTTGCAATCCCTATACACATATCAACCTGGAATTCATGGATCAATGTTTTGAGATTGTGACAGGTAATTTCAACAAAGGATATAGGTCGATTACATTAAAATACCCCTCGGATTCATATTAATAATTATCGCTGATTTAACACAGCTTTCTGCTAAACTAGCAACAATTAATATGGTTTGGAGGGGTAACATATTTTGCTAGCCAAATCACATAAAAGATAGATGCATTATTTATTGCAATGAATGTTCAAAACTTGTTGTCGGAATCTTGCAAAAGACCATGAGGTATTGAGGTTCAAACATTATATTTGTGTACGAGGAGTAATGCAAGTATTTCAATAATATGGTAATTCCCCCAGAATGTAGCAATGTGTCACCAAGATGATTCAGCTGGTTTTGATCAAGATCTTTAACTGAAATGGAGATCCTGTGACAGGTTGAATACATATTTATATGAAAACCAAACATTCGTAGTTTCTACACCTGCTTGTAGTACCTAATAGTTGTCATAAAACCCGAAATGTTTTAACAACATTCTACTTTTAATTGTGCAGTGTCATAAAATCTTCATGCAAACACCCAAACCGATATCCTAGCTAGCTTGAGTACTATAAAATTAGGATGAACCTATACACTATAAAAAACATTGTCTCAACATCTAAAAAGGCTTTCTGTCAGAAGAGAATGATTTCTCACAATGCAATTATATTAGTAATAATGTTTATATTGTTAGAGATACGACACGTAATATGAACGACAAAGAAGGAGTCAACGCAAAGGAGAGACAAGATTTAACGTGGAAAACCCCTCCAACACGAAGGAGAAAAACTTCGGACATCAGCCAATGAAACTTCACTATATCAGGAGAGATTACAAATGCCGGAGATTTACAATGATTATCTTATCCCTTGCGGAGGCTTACAAAGGATATATATTATGGAGGTGACCTAGGTCGATATTAAACACCGTCGGGGGAGGGGGGGCGGGGGGGGGGGGGGGGGGGGCTGCGGTCCCCGCACCCCCAGGCGTCATCTGCTAGAGGGGTGGCTGCGCCACGTAATCACCTATAGTTTGAAACCTATAACTTCCGCCCCTACATCACAAATCCACGCAAAACATGAGAAATCTAGAAGTCATTCAGGTGCAAGAATCACTGCAATGGCTGAACGGAAAGTGATGTTGTTGTAGATCATGAACCTCGTGTCCCCTTCTTGGAAATCGGAGGTTTTTCTTCTTCTTACCGTCACTCCGAGGACTGAATCTTACGTGCTGTTTGTGCTCTTGTTTTTCTGCCTTGTGTGTTTGTGAAGTTCTTGGATAGTAAAGTTGAAGTTTAGTTGTAGTTTAAAAAAACCGTTTAGCTGCAGTTTCTTTGGGATTTGCTTGTGGCTGGTTATCCCACTTGTTGTGCTTTGGAGCCATGCCGAAATTTAGTTGTAGTCTCTTTGTGTTGTTACTAGTGGGTGTCTCTACCAATGGTTGTGCACTATAAGGAAAAAACCGTTGCCATGTGTTCAGCCATAGAACCAGTGCAGTTTGTCGGCCACACAACTTATAGACGATGTACGCTGAGCGCAAACACTAAAACCATGGCAAAAGATTAGTTCTCGACGAATAAGCCTCCCGGTGACGGGCCTCCGCCCGCTTTGTCAGAAATTAGCCTTTATACTTTATATGAGTGTGGATCACAACATAACATATATCCCTTTTTTCATCAGGAATTAGTAAAATTATGGCCGGCTATTTTCCTTCACAACATTCTCTTTGTACTGCCTCCTTGATTTTCCGATGAAACCAAACTAAAATACACCTTTTCATCAACATAGGGATTACATCCACATGACTTCATTTTGTTGTCAGCGTATAATTAGAAAGTCAACTTAAATAGGAACAAGATAATGTGCCGACTAGAGAAAATATGCACGCATAAATTGTACATGGGGAGAGAAGATTAACCAACAATGGCATTGCATTCCTTTCCTACCAAGAGGTGTTATTTGATGACATATAGAAAAAAAGTTGTGCTTTAGGATGGCTTCTACGGAGAGGTGAACTTCCCGCAAAAAATAAAATAAAAATAGAGAGGTGAACTTGGAAGCTTCCAATAAAAATTTGGGTCTTTGCTTTCTTATATCGAACAATTTTATGTTCAAATGAATTATTACCATTTTTATCTCACTTTTTTTATTAATAATGTGAATTATATCGAACAATTTTATGTTCAAATGAATTATAAGTTTTTAATAATGTGAATTTTTAACTAGATTTTCATATTTCACACTCGCCATTTCCCCTCCACCCCTTCTTATATCTAGGAAGCAATTAAGACTTATTGCAGGCAATTGATTATTTCCATTTCACAACATTCTCTTTTTATCACCCCTCTAATATATCCTTGCCCGAAGTCACATACAACATACCTCTTATTATGCAGAGGGAGTATAATATATATACAAACAATGATATCTATGTTGGGAGAGAAGGATCAACCAACTTCAACAAAGATTACTACTTCCTCCGTCTAGGTGAATAAGTCATCTTAGGTTGTGCACCATGACCAAGGAGGAGGGGAAAACGAGAGGCCTTAATGTTTATTTGCTAGTTAACAGCATTTCATGCAATGAACTAACCACTGCATGTCATGTTTGATAGTCTCAAGTCATTAAAAGCATGCACACCCCTCGTCTCTTATTGGTTGATATGTGAATAAACAAGAAACGAGGTAGAAGTTAATGCACCGCGCCTAAGTGTTTTTGGATTATTTGATTTTCGTAAGATGACTTACACGCCTAGACGGAGGGAGTAGTTAAACTTCAATAGCAATTGTTCTTTCATGCTAGATCTACACAAAAAAAGCTCTCTTTGAAACCCTAGCTACCATAAAGCCGTCATCCTCGCCGAGTGATTCCTTTGATCTCCATCCTATGGCGATTGGTTTTGACATCAGGAGGCGGAGAAGACAATGGATCTTTGTGTTTGTGGGGAGTCTTGGTATATGTTTGTGATGTCCTCCTGTCATTCGTCTCGGCGACAAGAACGCATTGGAATAAGTATACCCAACCTCACCCACGTCATGGTGGTGCTGGTTATGACGTCGGCGCGGAGCACATGAGGTTTTTTTCTCTCCAAAATCCACCTGCACGATTATGGGGGAGAGTCATCGACCACAATGCTTCCGCCTCAGTTCTCGGTGGCATCAATGGCCTCGTCAATAGGATCCCATGACGAGTTTTTCCATCTACATGGGGTTGGTTCTTATAGTTCGTCCTTCTCCTTATCCCACGCGACGGTTCGTGCTTTAGATCATCTTCGTTCACATCTCATGTCACCGCCGGACAACTTCCTGACCATAGCTACAACGACTCCCTTACACCGACAACGCGGAGTGGGTGTGGCTTCGAGCTGAACTCACAGTGCGCCATCGGTTTGTGCAGGTCGGAGACATCGACTATTCCCTCTTCGATCTGTTTGTACATTTGTTTTTCATCAAGGATGTTCTTGTAAGGCTCAAAAATTCCATCCCCATTTTTCTGAAATTGTACTGCATTACACAATATTTTAGTCCTCCAATTTTCAGGAGTATACAATTTGAAGTTGCTTTTTGGTATTTCCTCAATCCCCATTTCAGCTCCCCCTTTCTCTGTCCTTCCCAGCGTGGGGCTGCGTGACCGTTCACTGTTGAACGCACACACATGATGTGTATAAATAATCCCCCGCACATATGCCCACTCCCCCTCCCCTCATTGGCTCCCCCGCCTGCCTCCCCCCGATCGCCAAACTCCCCGACCCCGCCGCGCGGCCACCGCGCCCGCGCCATAAATCAAGCTAGCGCTGCTTCACTTGAACAACGCCGCACCTCACCGCCACCGCACACCTCCCCTGCCGCGCCGCCGTGACAGCGTAGGAAGGAAGAGCGAGCGAGCGTTTGTTGGCGCAGCGGCGGCGGCCGGCACGGCAAGATGATCACGGGCACGGACTTCTACCACGTCATGACGGCGATGGTGCCGCTGTACGTGGCGATGATGCTCGCGTACGGCTCCGTCAAGTGGTGGCGCATCTTCACGCCGGACCAGTGCTCCGGGATCAACCGCTTCGTCGCGCTCTTCGCCGTGCCGCTGCTCTCCTTCCACTTCATCTCCACCAACAACCCCTACACCATGAACCTCCGCTTCATCGCCGCCGACACGCTGCAGAAGCTCATCGTGCTCGCGCTGCTCACGCTCTGGAGCCACCTCTCCCGCAACGGCTCCCTCGAGTGGACCATCACGCTCTTCTCCCTCTCCACGCTGCCCAACACCCTCGTCATGGGCATCCCGCTCCTCAAGGGCATGTACGGCGACGAGTCCGGCAGCCTCATGGTGCAGATCGTGGTGCTCCAGTGCATCATCTGGTACACGCTCATGCTCTTCATGTTCGAGTACCGCGGCGCCAGGATCCTCATCACCGAGCAGTTCCCCGACACCGCCGGCGCCATCGCCTCCATCGCCGTCGACCCGGACGTCATGTCGCTCGACGGCAGGAGGGACATGATCGAGACGGAGGCGGAGGTCAAGGAGGACGGCAAGATTCACGTCACCGTGCGCCGCTCCAACGCCTCCCGCTCCGACATATACTCGCGCCGCTCCATGGGGTTCTCCAGCACCACGCCGCGCCCCAGCAACCTCACCAACGCCGAGATCTACTCGCTGCAGTCGTCGCGGAACCCCACGCCCCGGGGCTCCAGCTTCAACCACACCGACTTCTACTCCATGGTGGGCCGCAGCTCCAACTTCGCCGCCGGGGACGCGTTCGGCCCGGTGGTGCGCACCGGCGCCACCCCGCGTCCGTCCAACTACGAGGAGGACAAGGCCGGCAACAACAACAACAGCAAGTACGGGCAGTACCCGGCGCCCAACCCCGCGATGGCGGCGCCGCAGAAGCCGGCCAAGAAGGCGGCCAACGGGCAGGCCAAGGGCGAGGACGGCAAGGACCTGCACATGTTCGTGTGGAGCTCCAGCGCGTCGCCCGTGTCCGACGTGTTCGGCAACGGCACCGAGGCGTACAACGACGCCGCCGCCAAGGACGTCCGCGTGGCCGCCGCCTCGCCGCGCAAAGGTTCCATTCCGTTCGACTGTCCTAGCCATTCTCGGCAAGTTAATAAGTGCCCGCGCTAATTAATCTGTTCTGTTATTGGTAACTGATCAATCAATCACAGCGGACGGCGTGGAGCGTGACGAGTTCAGCTTCGGGAACAAGGAGAGGGACGCGGAGGCCGGCGACGAGAAGGCCGCGGCGGAGCAGGGCACCGCGGGCCTGGTGGCGGCGCCCACGGTGATGCCGCCGACCAGCGTGATGACCCGCCTCATCCTCATCATGGTGTGGCGCAAGCTCATCCGCAACCCCAACACCTACTCCAGCCTCATCGGCCTCATCTGGTCCCTCGTCTGCTTCCGGTAATCACTCACTCACTCCGCCCCCAGCATCCGCCGGCGAGGTTAATGAACGCGTCCGTCAGTTACCGAGCAGTTAATTAACCAGTTACGCATGCATGCAGGTGGAACTTCGTCATGCCGGCGATCATCATGAAGTCCATCGCCATCCTGTCCGACGCCGGCCTCGGCATGGCCATGTTCAGCCTCGGTGCGCCCCTTTCTGCTCCTCCGCATGCATGCATACATGCCAGCCAACTGTGGTTCGATATCATTCATTCATATGCAGTAGAGTGGGGCTGACATTTGTGTGCATCTGGCGCATGCATGCAGGGCTGTTCATGGCGCTGCAGCCGCGGATCATCGCGTGCGGGAACAAGCGGGCGACGTTCGCCATGGCCGTGCGGTTCTTGACCGGCCCGGCCGTCATGGCCGCCGCCTCCATCGCCGTCGGCCTCCGCGGCACCCTCCTCCACATCGCCATCGTGCAGGTACGGCCAGAGACGACACCCGACCAACCAAACCAACCGAGCCGAGCACACACAGTACACAGCACAGGCTTGCACACTGACAAGAAGCGCCTTTCGATGAAAAAAGAAAGGGGAACACCGGTCAAGTGGCCGGCCGGCCGGGCACGCCGATACGACGCCATGAGCGCATGCACTCCGCCCTGTTCCCTGCGCCGGGAAAGCGCGGCAACGCCCGCTTTCGCTTTACGCTTTCGCACGCACGATGCACAGTTTGGTTCTGGTTTGTTTGTTTAAGCTGCTGGTTCGTTTTCTTTTCGCAGGCAGCGCTGCCCCAGGGCATTGTCCCCTTCGTCTTCGCCAAGGAGTACAGCGTGCACCCCGACATCCTCAGCACGGCGTAAGTGCATGCAGCCAGCCTGCGTACTAGTAAAAACCATGAAATCTGGCAGCGGGCGTGGGCGGAGATTCTCCACGCCTGCGTGCATTTGTTCTTGTCTCACCCGCCGTTCTCTTGTGCATGCAGTGTCATCTTCGGCATGCTCATCGCGCTGCCCATCACGCTGGTCTACTACATCCTGCTGGGGCTGTGAGCTAACGGAGACACGGCCGGGCTGCGTGCAACCATGCCGGCGTGGCGTAGGAGACAGACGGACAGAGGAGGGGACAAGGGAGCTGCAGCGGCTCCATGCGCCTGCCGGGGACATGATGCGTGCTGCTCCTGCATGCATGAGGGAGGCTAATTACTAGGATTCTTAATTAGGTGTAGGGATCAGATGGGGTGAGGGGAGGAATGTTTAGGGCAAGAGTTTCAGTTGTTGGTAAATTAAAGGACTACCAAAATCAAAGGTTGGGGAGGATCAATCCGGTTTGGGGTTTTAGAAGATGTATGCCCATGTGTGTGTTGGCAGAGGTTTCTTTCCCTGGAGAGAGGATTGCTGTGCTGGGCTGGGCTGGGTTGGCCTTGTAAAATGGATGTCAATTTGATGAAATTAATGCTAGAGCTCTTGTTCACCTTATTACTACTTTCTCCATCAATCTATATATTACTAGTACTTGGCAGGCTGATGGTTGTTTTAGCGTCTAGTCGTGCCTTCAACAATGCAATTTTTTCCCTTGTGAATTGGGGTTGTAATGTTTTTTGAACACTTCTTTTAGGAGAAGAGATGATAATGCATCATGAGCAGAGCATCCTTCTCAATGTGTTGGCCTAGCCATCAACTATTGATGATGTTCCTAGCTCGGACCAATTTGGTACCAAAGGTTCACGCATCAACATCTTGCTAACCGAAATACCAATCGCTCAATGATTAAGTTCATTGTTTCTAAGCATAATTTGGACTTACACAATTGAATCTGGGTATTTATTTCTTCTGCGGCAGAGTAGCTAAATCTCGAGCCGCTTAATGCTTAAAAGGGAATATATTATGTTAAAATTCCACATTGTTGTAATAAGGAGGTGTAGATGGAACTTCTTGAATGTTTGTCTAATGTGGTCGTTCTGACGCCTTAATTAGATTCCTGTTGGATTATATATTATATTATGTAGACGAAATTAGTTGAAAAATGTATCATCCAGCTAGTCACTACCTTATTTTAGGATTGCATTACATCCACCTCATGATTGCTCAGACACATTTAGACTCATGCATAAACTGAAACAATTTAATGTAATAAGAAATGACCAGTATACATATCCATATAATCGTAAAAGAATGTGGCTATAAAACATTGAGTGGAAAAAACAATGATTTTGCCGAAAAGGGCAATACCATCCTCAACCACGGTTTTCTCAAAACATTAAGGCCCTGTTCGGTTCGTAGGTTTTGCAAAGGAAAACCGCTGGAATTGCAAAACAGAGGAAAGGAAGCTGGAGCAACGTTCGGAATGGAGGAAAGAGCCGATTCATTTCCTATGGAACACTGTTGTGGGATGCTCATTTCACAAGAAAATAAAAATCCACTGTAATATATGGTTTTCTCACCCTTTCGCCGATGCCCGATGCAAGGCGTGGGAAGGAGAGAAAATATTGCAGTGCTTAATGGACTTGGGACCCACCATCTTCCTAGACGACAATGTTAATGCCCAAAGTTGCCGACGAGGATGTCGCGTCTGCATGCATGGTTATTACTCCTTTCCTTGTGGGATCCACCTATCCTATACTTTTATTCCTGCAATCTGAACACACCAGGTTTTATGTTTCGTACATTTTTGCATTCCAATGCTTTCACACTACATTCTGACCACGTTCCCATGTTTTATTCAACTCCACTGTTTTCTATTCCAGTGTTCCGAACAGGGCCTAAGACTCATTGTCTAAACTGGCTTGGTAAGGGCATCTCTGATTTAGGGGTTCTTTGGATTGAAGGAATTCCATAGGAATTTTGGAGGATTCCATTCCATAGGATTTTTTCATAGGGAAGTCCTTTGTATCATAGGATTAAGGTCACCAAATTCCTATGAAAACCATTAATGCGCTACTCATTCCATAGGAATCTCAACTTGAGTTCAAACCTCATTTAGTTTTCCTTTGAGAAGTCCAATGCACTAGTACACTCTATCTCCCTCCACCCTTTCTACTCAATCCTCTAAATTCCCGTGTTTGTTTCCCGTGCACCATCCAAAGGCCTATATTTCAAAATTCAGGTATTTTGTAATCATGTAGGACTTTCACGTTAAGTGACATCCAAATTCTGTATTTTTCCTATTCCCATGTTTTAAAAATCATGCAATCCAAAGTTTTATCGAAGGCTTGTTTACCTTTTAGGACCACGGTCTATTTTAAACTTTGTCTAAGATTACTTTGCAATTAGTTTTACAGAATGATATTCCACCGACTCTAACTTTTAGAATGATTATGATGGTTTTACTTGAGCAACATTCCTCTTAGCATGTAAGATTTAATAAGATGGCATGCCATCGCATTCCTTTGTTAGTTTCAGCGGTGCATTCGCGCATTGTGTGTATATATAAAAGACTTACATGATGCATTAATGGTACAAATTAATGATTAGCATCCAATGTTATGATTGCCTACCTTTCTGTGGTTACTAACTGCTACTAATGGTTAGCTTTGTTGAGAACACCGGTGTAGCAATTTGTAGTATGCAACAAGCTTTTTCTCAGTGAGAGACCAATGTATGAATCCATGGAGGTACTGTATCCTGCAATGGTTGAACAACAACACAAATAAAATTTCACTTCTGTCCCCAATGGGTCAAGCAAGGGTTGTCAATCCTTGCTAGTATTGCTACTTGCACAAGGTAATTAAAAGACATGGTGGTAGGTAATATTTTTGTATTTTCAAAATAAAACAAAATTGAAGATAGAACATGTAAAAGTTGTTGGAAGGTGATTCTTATGCTAAAAACTACATTGGGTTCATAGTTCACCCAGTGTAACTCTTCAAAGCATAAAAGTGTGGTAAATAACTTAGTCATGTGAAAAAATGCACAATAAAGTATGGCATACTCATGCCAGTAATATGATTGTTTTCATTCAACATAGGCAGCACGTCCATTATACTATTAAACCGAGATACTCTTTGCATCTTATAGCTTAATAGGCCATCCATAGACCGAGATTCCTCTGTACCATTTGGACATTAAGTGTGAACACAAATTGGAAGTGCATTATGCTTATGTATGCAATAAAAAAATTAAAAGGCCCGTGGCAACGCACGGGCATTATACTAGTCAACCATAGGGGGCGAATGGGATATTAAATATTCTCAACACATCACAATGGAATAAAACTATCAGGAGCAATTCTATGAAGGAAATCTAAACATATTACTGCGAGATATTCATCAGAACAGAACTGAGAAGCATCACAAGATAACAGAAGATGAATATCACATGAAGAAACATACATATTCTCTTCAGTGCAGCGAGAGAGAACACGGAGCAAAACATGATCTCAATATAAACAGGTTTGCTTGAGAAAGAACATATGAAGTCCCGAAGAACAACACATGAGAAATAACTCAAGAAAGTAAATTACTAAAAGTAATGCAGAATGAGATAGAACCAGTGATGCTCGATGGCGACAGAGTATGTGGCAGACCAATTCACTATTCTGCAAAAGAGCTATGTCACACTGAAAGGATCGAGATGGACCTAAAGGGGGGGGGAGTGAATAGCTACAACTACAAATTTTAATTGTTACTTAGCAATTTTAGGCAATAATGCGGAATATGTAAGTAAGCCTAACAATTGCAAGTATGACACTAAGAGCTAAGCAAGATAAATAAGTGACACAAATATATGAGTAAGCAAGCACAATATGATAAACGTAAGTGCAAGAGACAAGTAACCACAAGTAGGGAGTTAGGGTTAGGAATAATCGCAACTCCGAGAGACGAGGATGTATGCCGATGTTCACTTCCTTGGAGGGAAGCTACGACACCGTTTAGAGAGGTGGATGTTACCACGAAGGCACACCAACGCCACGAAGGCTCACCCTATTCTCTCTTTGAGACAACACCACGAAGGCGTTTCTCAACCACTAGTGTTAGTCCTTGGGGTGGTCTCCAAACCCTCACAAACTTTTTCGGGGGTAATCACAATGGTCGATTCCTCTCCGAAAGACTCCTACCGCCTAGGAGTCTCCAACCTCCAAGAGTAACAAGAACGATGGGGAAAAGCACAAGACTTGCTCAAATCACGAATTCCTTTGGTGCAAAGAAGGGGAAGGAGTGGATCTATCACTTGATCGGACAACTTCTCTCAAATGCTCTCAAATCGCTTGGGGATCTAAGATTTGGTGTGTAGGAGTGAGAGAGAAAGTGAAATGTGTTCTAGGGTTTGTTCAAAGTGAATGGTCAACCCTCTCCCGTGGGGAAGAAGGACTATATATAGTGTGAGCACAAAGATGGCCATTGTAGTGCAAGTGAACGGGCAGGCCGGACATCCGGGCTAGGGGCTGGACATTCGTCCTGGCAAGGCACTCGAAGAACAAGGCAGAAGCAGAGCAGAAAATAGAGGGGCCAGACATACGGAGCCAAAGCCCGGACATCCGGCATGTCAGGAAACCCCGGACATCCGGGGCGAAGCCCGAACGTCCGGCAACTGCGTGCAAACCTACTGGAGTCAGGATGACAGGGAGCCAGACATCCGGGGCAGAGTCCGGATATCTGACGTGGCTGGAAGACCCGGACATCCGGCGAGAATGTGCTGACCTACTGGTGTGTAAAAAAGCAGTGAGCCGGACATCCGACGAGTGAGCCAGATATCCAAGGTGCGGCCTGGACATCTGGATGGAAGCCCGGACATCCGGCATGGGAGCAAAAAGAACATATGCACCAGAGTATTTTTGTGTGACCCTAAGATTTTGAAGCTAGGAATTATTGTAGCTTGAGCAAGTCTTTCACTAACCCTACCGATCCCCTCTTATAGTGCGGGATCCTATACTCAAGAAATTAAAATGATGCACTCATTTTGATACTTCTTGCATGAGTATACTTCGGGTAAAATCAACTTCGTATGCTCACGATCCACACACATAGATGAATCGGGGACTAACACCTGAGATTTACTTGACAAACATAGTTAGACCCCTACATGTAAATTGTCATCAACATCAAAACATGATGTAAGGGCATGATTGCACTTTCAATCTCCCCCTTTTTGTTTGTTGATGACAATCATACATGTAGTATCATAGATGCAATAAATAAATTTAGCATTGACAATCATGAGAGCAAAAGTACAAAATATGCTTATGTTTCTATTTGCTTTTAGCTCCCCCTCATTGTGTGCATGAGATGAATATGTTAGGATGTACAACACCAACTCTCATGGTAGCATATGTAGCTCAAAGAGATATAAATGTGAGAGACATGCACATATGAAACCATCATAACACATAGACTAAAACATTTCGTAGCCATATAGATAATAACATAGTCTCAAACAATCAAGTACCATAAGTACCAACAACAAGTTTGAATAATAGCAAACACAAATAGCCAACACATAGCATGACCATACTAATATGCTACATATTCAGTAACAAAATTTGATATAGACTCCGCGAAGGAGTTTTCAGAGAATTATAGGGGTGAAAACCTGAGTAATCTAAGGCCATACTAAGATGTAATAACAACCCAACAATATTAAGTAACAAAAGGTCCATATAAGCAATTCACAAGCGGTGACCGAGGCCACCATGTTTGAGCATATGGAACATAGTACTGCAAAGATGTAGAGTTTGGGCACATAGTCACGACTCCATCATGTTAAAGCACCATAGTTCGAGAACCATGATAACTTTGAGAGTGTTTGTTCTATTTATGCATTATGTAGGGTGAGAATACTCATGAATTGAATGTATCCCCCTAAATATATGCCTACATCAAGACAAGAAACTAAGTTCATGCATGAATGGGTACTAGATTTCACATAATATTGTCAAGCTCCAAGATACCAAGTTCACGCCTAAGTTGACAAAACCTTGCTTCATCCAATGGCTTGGTGAAAATATCTGCTAGTTGCATATCTGTGCCAACATGAGCAATGTCAATATCACCCTTCTCCACATGATCTCTCAAGAAGTGATACCTAATATCAATGTGCTTGGTGCGGGCATGATCTTTGGGGTTCTCAGCAATATTGATGGCACTTTCATTATCACATAGAAGAGGCACATGTCTATAGGTGATACCGCAATCCTTCAAAGTTTGCCTCATCCATAGTAATTGAGTTGCACAACTGGCGGTTGCAATGTATTCAGCTTCAGCGTTGGAGAGGGCAACACAATTTTGTTTCTTCGAGGACCAACTTACCAAGGAGCGTCCAAGAAATTGACATGCACCAGAGGTGGACTTACGATCCACTTTGTCTCCCGCCCAATCCGCATCCGTGTACCCAACGGGATCAAACTTAGCATCCTTGGGGTACCATAGACCCAACTTTGGGGGTGTGAACAAGGTATCTAAGAATATGCTTAACCGCCTTATGATGACTTTCCTAGGGGAAGCTTGAAATCCACACATGCATACACTGAACATGATGTCTGGTCCAGATGCACAAAGATAAAGCAATGAACCAATCATAGAGCGGTATTTAGATGGGTCGAAAGGAATACCGTTGGTGTCTTCAGTGAGTACAATTTTTTTGGCATGGGTGTCTTACATGGACTAGCATCAATCATGCCAAACTTCTCTATGATATCCTTGAGGTATTTTGCTTGAGACAAGAAAATTCCTTCTTGAAATTGTTGAATTTGAAATCGGAGAAAGAACTTCAAATCCGCATTGAGTGACATTTCAAAATTCTTGGTCATGGAAGCCGCAAACTTCTTGCACAAATGAATGTTAGGAGAACCAAAAATGATATCATCTACATAGATTTGGCATAAGATCAAATCACCCTTGTCCCTCTTAGTAAAAAGAGTGGGATCGATCAACCCTCTCACAAAACCATTATCGAGTAAAAACTTCTTAAGATGATCATACCAAGCACGAGGTTCTTGTTTGAGGCCATACAAAGCCTAATGAAGTTTATACACATAGTCTTTGTGATCGGGATCAACGAACCTAGGTGGTTGTGACACATATACTTCTTCTTGTAGAGGACTGCTAAGGAAATCACTCTTCACATCCATTTGATGTAATGTAAAACCATTGAAAGCAACATAAGCAAGTAAGATGCGAATGGATTCAAGATGGGCAACGGGGGCAAAGGTCTCACCAAAGTCCAAACCTTCAACTCGTGAGTACCCTTGTGCCAGTAACCTTGCCTTGTTACGGACGAATACACCATTCTCATCTTGCTTGTTCTTAAAAATCCATTTTGTTCCAATGACATTGTGCTCCATAGTTGGCCTCTCGACTAATGACCACACTTGGTTGCGTTCAAAACTGTTCAACTCTTGTTGCATAGCAACGAGCCAATCGTTGTCCATCAATGCATCTTGTACCTTGAGAGGCTCAACACTAGACACAAACGAGAAGTGAGCACAAAAGTTTATCAAATGTTTACGAGTGACTCTACCTTCCGATATGCCGGTGCGAATTTTGTCAACATCAACACGACCGGACACTCGAGGCATGATGGAGGTTAGGGTTTCTCGAGGTTCAACTTCATGTCCATCATCCACGTCCTCAACATATGGATCGTTAATTGTGGTGGAAGATCTTCTTCTTCATATTGCATTTGTTGAGGTTCATCATCAAGGATTGCACTTTCTTGTTCTTGCCCTTGATGATGATCTTGTTCTTGAAGATTATCATGAAGAGGGGCTTGATCATCTTCTTGTACTTGGACTAAGGGCATTGGTTGAGCAATAGGAGCTTGTGGTGGTATGGGTGTTGAAGTAGTTTGATGATGTGTGAAGCTTCCATCTTCTTCTTCATCATCATGAGGTTCTTGTTCCATTGGAAGAAGTGCACCAACACCCATGGTCAAAATATCTTGAGAAGAATCTTGTTCACCTACATCACTTAGATCAACTTGCTCCCCATGGGAGCCATTAAATTCATCAAACACCATGTCATAAGTTTCTACAACACATCCATTGGATTTGTTGTAGACTCTATAGGCGTCAGGGTTTGATCCATAGCCAACAAATATGCCCTCAATTGTTTTGGATTGAAATTTTCCTGACCATTCTCTTTTGTTGAGGATGAAACCTTTGCACCCAAATACACGAAAGTACTTAACATCTGGCTTGTTCCCAATTAAAAGCTCATATGGAGTCTTTTCCAATATAGTGCGGAGGAAGAGCCGGTTTGATGCATGACATGCAGTGTTGATAGCCTCGGCCCAAAACTATGTGGCGACTTGTATTCATCCAACATGGACATTGCCATCTCCACAAGTGTACAATTATTCCTTTCGGGTACACCATTTTGCTGAGGAGTGTATGGAGCTGAATATTGATGCTCAATCCCTTCATCACTAAGAAACTCTTCCAAGGTATAGTTCTTGAACTGAGAGCCAGTATCAATTCTTATTGCCAAGATTTATTTGTCAAACTTGCATTGTGCTTGCTTGGCAAAATCAATGAATGTAATCTTTGTCTTGTCCTTGGACTTGAGGAAAAACACCCATGTATACCTTGAGTAATCATCAACAATGACAAGCCCATACTTTTTCCCACCAAGACTATCCCATGAAGGAGGCCCAAAAAGATCCACATGAAGGAGCTCCAAAGGCCTTTAAGTAGACACGATATTCTTGGGTGGGTGCTTTGATTGATGTTGCTTCCCGGCTATGCATGCACTACACACACGATCTTTCTCAAAAGAGACATTGGTTAGTCCAAGGATGTGATTAGCCTTTAAGAGATCTTGAAGATTTCTCATGCCGACATAGGCTAGCCGGCGATGCCAGAGCCACCCCTTGCTGGCCTTGGCCATTAGACAAGTTGCATGGAATGTGCTCTCTTTCAAGAAATAAACTGTGTAAAGGTTGCCATCCAAGTCTCCAACAAAGGCCACTTCGAGAGTTCTCTCTTAAAGACTTTCACATCCGTTAGTCCAAAGAGTGTATCATAACCAATAGAAGCCAACTGGCGAATGGAAAGCAAATGGTATTTAAGAGATTGGACAAGCATGACATTTGCTAGAGACATGTCATTTGTGATAGCCACCTTGCCCAACCCGAGTACGTGTCCTTTTGAACCTCCACCAAACATAATGCTCATGAATGGTTGAATAGCTTCCATGAAATCATAGAGCAATTTGCTATCTCCGGTCATACGATTGGTACATACACTATCAATCACCCATTTTACTCCACCGGAGAAGGCAACCTACACACAATTATGACTTGGTTAGAGGCACCCATTTAGCAATGGGACCTCTCAAGTTAGTCACAAGGGTCTTATAGGGACCCAATAGCATAGAATTGAAATGCATTTCGATGACCAAGAAATTTTGCATAAACTTCTCCATCCTTAGTCTTACGCAGTACATAGGACGGAGGCATGAAATCTTTTGGCTTGTTGAGAGTGGGCATGCCCCTTGTGGCCTTCCCACTAACAACCTTACCTTTCTCCTTGTGCCCTTCTCGTACAAATGTTTCCTTTAGAGGGGTTGTGCACTTTTGAGAGGATGACTTCTTCTTGCTTGTGCTTGGGTCAAACCCGAGCCCCTCTTTGGCAAACACCTCATTGTGTTGGCTCAACACCTCATTAAGGTTCTTTTGTCCTTGAGCACATGTCATGAGACCTTTCTCGATTGAGCTTTGAGAAAGCGATTCTCCTCAAGAATAGATGCTAGATCATTACTAAAGTTAGTAGTACAATCCTCAACATTAATAATAGGAGAAGAGTAGGCCTTGGCTAGAGTTTCAAGATAAGTAAGCCTTACCGTCTTAAAACTCTTTGTAAGAAGGGTGAGCTCTTCTTGCTTAGTCTTGAGGGACACAGATAGGAGCTCACAATCCTTAGAGAGAGAAGCATGAGACTTCACAAGCTTACTTTTATCATTCATCAACTCTACACAAGAGTCCTTAGCCTTTTTCAAGGAGGCAAGATCTTTAGCATGAACATCAATGTTTGCACCAATTTTCAAGCATAGTTCATCATTTCGTGCTTCCTCATATTGGACTTTCCGCTCAAGGATTTTATATTTTTCCTTTTCCTCAGTGTCGGAGTAAATGACCACGGGTAGCCTAACCAGCTCCCTTTGGCCCTCAGAAAAAACAACGGGCCGATCATACCTCGAAGCACCTAAGATGTGGGGCCGCCTTCCTCCAGCCGGCTGTCGCCTAAGCCGGCTGGTGGAAGCCGGCCGGCCATAAAACAAACCTTTGGAGGGCGCCACGATCGGGCCGACTCCAAGGAGCCGGCCCATGAAGGACCGACTCCAAGAAGACGACCCATGAAGGACCGACTCCCAGAAGGCGGCCCGCGAAGGGCCGACTCCAAGAAGCAGGCGGCCGAACACCGCATTCTAGAGACCATCACCCATAACGGTGACGGGACGGGGCGTGGCTACAGCAAACCCTGCCACCCCCGAATCCCGGAAGATACATGGCCACAGTACGCCGTACGGGGCGGCCATCCCCCGTCCGGCGTGGCACTGTTGCCATGAGAATCATGACACCATCCATGATGGGATGCCAGTACGGCCCGCAGGCGGCGGGCCCCTTCGGTCAGAGAGACATCCGAAGGCGGCCTGGCCTTCCCCAGCCGGCCCAAGGCCGGGCCGGCTTCCAGTAGCCGGCTTGCTCCCCTCAGGGCGTGTGCACCATTAAGCAGATGAGACGCGGTATGGCTAAAGTGGGAGCCCGTAAGGCGGCGGCACTGTAGCCATGCTTACCTCGACAGAACCCTCGTCATCAGAGGCGAGGCCACAATAACCAGCCCCTGACGGGACCCACCAGTCGGCGGGCCCCAGAAGCCGGCGGAGAAGACGACGGTTGTAGACACTGACGGCCAGGGCCCGCGCCTAGCTGGATTACCATTGTACCCCCGGGGGGTAGGCCTATATAAACCCCCCGGGACACCCATGCAAAGGGTTGAACACTGAGAGTTTTAGACATCACCATCGGGAGGGGAGAGAGCTAGCCTTGACCTTCTTCCTCCTGCCACCGAACAGCTCAAGGAGCATCTTGTAGCTACCTGTTGATCTAGTGATCATGCGGAGACCCCGCAGAGCAGCAGTAGGGGTTTTATCTCCACGGAGAGCCCCGAAGCTGGGTAAGATCTGCCGGTGTGCATGTCTTCGCCCCATCCCGCTTCCAGGCAGCGGCGATGTCTTACTAGCTCCCATAATGATAAGCCATCCATTGGCATATGTCGCACCTACCACCCAACATTTGGCGCCCACCGTGGGGCCAGGTGCACCGTCGTCCGGAGACCTGCTCTGGACGGGAACCCTTTTCCTCTCCAGCGAGCGTAGCCAGCCCGGCATGCCCGATGGTGCTTGCCCCGACACGCTGCAAAGCGTCGACGACGCCTGCGCGGCAAGCTGCCTCGCTGATCTCCTTGGCGAGGTTTGCATCTCCGACGAGCCCGCATCCGACGCGGGCACCGGCTGCCTCGAGAGCCGCCTCGTCAGCCTCCTCGACCAACTCCACATCTCCGGCGAGCCTACCGCGGACTTGGAGTCAGTCGGCTCCACCGACTCGATGCTTGTCGACTCCGACACGGCATCGCTTGAGGCCTTCCCCACCGACGTGATCGTCTTTGACGATCCCCTCCCGCGAGCTGACAGTGGCGGCAACACCGTCACTGAGGTGCTAGTCATCAGCCACGGAGTCGCCTCTGGTGAGAACACCCACGACGCCCTGCAAGCGGTGCTGCAGGACTTGTTCGTCCCCATTCCAGCCGACACCGACGCCGAGGCGCTGGAGGCTCGCCGCCTTGCCCTCGTCGCGGAAGGCCAGAAGATAAACACCATGAGACGCCTCACGGAAGCCCACCAGCGCGAGGTCGACCATGCCGCCTTCGGCACGCCGCCTCCAGAAGGGCCAAGCCGAGTCGGCGCCGTCAAGAAACGCGGCGCAGCCATCGCCAGCATGCTGGGTGCGGACCGCCCGGTCTACGCCACGCCCCTCAAGAATCTACGTGCCGCCCAGTCGATCGTTGACGAGCTCAACGGACTTGGGGCCGACGAGCTCCCCTACATGACTAGACGCATCCAAGAGCTGATCGACACGGCCGCAGCGCGCCACGAAGCCGGCATCCGAGCCGAAAGCCCCCCTCGCCGAGAACACGACGCGACGTCGCGTATGCCGACTGCGGGCGGCGCCCGTGCGAGACAAGAGAAGTAGCCGGCTGCGGCTACACGAATCACCATCGAGCGCGAAGCGGAAGGCCGTCCCTGAGGCGTGGAGAGACGAGGCAATTTGCCCTCTCCTCCACCTCACGGGGAGAGATACCCCACCCCGCCGCCTATCGAGCATCCGACTCTCAGCGGCCGACTTGGTCGCCGTGAAGGAGTCGGCGAGAACGATGCCCGCCATTGGATCGACCGCCTTGCACGATCCCTGGCCCTAGAAGAAGAAGATGATGTCGGCCCGCCTTGTTTCGGCCCCCGCATCCGCGACGAGCCCTTTCCCAAAGGGTTCTCGCTCCCAAGAGACACACCCAAGTATAATGACTCCGTGAAGCCGGAGGACTGGTTGATCGACTACTCCACCGCGGTTCGCATAGCAAACAACAACTGGCGCGTTGCCGTGAAGTATGTCCCCCTGATGCTCCAAGGCACGGCACGCACCTGGCTCAACAGCCTCAAGCCCTACAGCATCAACAGCTGGCTCGACTTCACAGAAGCCTTCATCCGCAACTTCACCAGCACCTACAAGCGGGCACCCAAGCCCTGATAGCTCTCCTTGTGCGTACAAGGACCCGACGAGTCGACTCGTGACTACCTCACGCGTTGGGCCGAGCTCCGAAACTCCTGCGAAGGGGTGCACGAGGTTCAGCTGATTGAGTACTTCACGGCCGGATGCCGAGAGGGCACCCTCCTCAAGCACCGGCTCCTCTGTGATGAGCCGACTACCCTTGACGAGCTGCTAATCATCATGGACAAATATGCCACGGCCGATTCCTCCATGAAGACCGAGCTTCGAGTCGACGCCTCCAGGAAAGTGCTTGCGCTGGCTCCCAAGACGCCGGCTGGAGAGTCCACTCGGCGCCCATATCAGAACGATAACAAGCGCAAGGCCCCGATGCCGCCTTCCACTAGTCGGCAGGTGGCAACGGTCGAAGAAGAGCAGCCTGAGGAATGGCTGGCTCCCAAGAAACCGAAGGGCGGCAGGCCGGCTTGGCAGCCGGCTTTCTCCTAGGAGCAAACCCTCGACACCCCCTGCAAGTTCCACAGCGGCGCGAAGCCATCCAACCATACGACCCGGAAGTGCCATTGGCTCACCCGAATCTCCAAGGGCGAGGGGCTGTTGCCGCCTCCGCCTGCAGGCCAGCCGCCTCCTGCCCCCCAGCAGCCGGCCGCTCGACCAGCAGTCGGAGCCATCCACGACGAGTTCCCTGACGAGCATGCCGCCTACGTCGTCTTCACGAGCCAACCGGATGATCGGCGAAGCTGGCGCCGACAACACCAAGAAGTCAACACGGTCGCCTCCAGTAACCCAGAGTTTATGCATTGGTCGGAGAAGCCCATCAGCTGGAACCGGGACGACCACCTAGAGGTGATGCCGTCCCCTGGTTCCTACGCCCTTGTTCTGGATGCTACCCTAGTGACGGAGAGGCGCGCCGCTCGTTTCTCCCGCGTGCTGATACACGGCGGGAGCAGTATCAACATACTGTACCGAGACACAATGGAGAAGCTCAACATCAAGCCGAAGCAACTCATGCCTAGCCGGATTGTGTTCCATGGTTTCGTACCTGGCCTGTCCTGCTCACCAATCGGCAAGATCAAGATGGATGTCCTCTTTGGAGACAAGGATCATTTCCGCCGAGAGGCAATATGGTTCGAGGTGGTGGATTTGGAGAGCCCGTACCACGCATTGCTTGGCCGACCAGCGTTGGCCAAGTTTATGGCTGTGCCCCACTATGCCTACCTCAAGATGAAGATGCCGAGTTCCAAGGGCATTATCACCATAGCCGGAGATTACAAGAAGTCTTATGAGTGTGCAGCTGCCAGTAGTCAGCTGGCCGAGTCCCTCATGATTGCCGAAGAAAAGAAGATGCTGGACCGAGTTGTGGCCTTGGCTGGCAAGCAGCCGGCTTTGTCTCCTGACCCCAAAGAATGTGAAGCTCAAGGTTCTTTCCAGCCGGCCAAAGAGACAAAGAAGATACCCCTGGACCCGGAGCACCCAGAGAGGCACGCTGTCATAGGCATAGGCCTTGACAACAAATAGGAAGGCGAGCTCGTCGATTTCCTCCGTGAGAATCGGGACGTCTTCGCATGGTCTCCCAAAGACATGCCGGGTGTCCCGACGGATTTCGCCGAGCACAAGCTACACGTCCGATCTGAAGCAAAGCCGGTCAGGCAACCCTTGCGCCACCTGTCAGAAGAGAAGAGAAGAGTAGTCGGAGAAGAGATAGCCCGGCTTCTGGCAGCCGGCTTCATTATGGAAGTGTTTTTTCCAGAATGGCTTGCCAATCCGGTCCTCGTGCTGAAGAAGAACAAGCAGTGGCGAATGTGTATCGATTACACCAGCCTCAACAAAGCCTGCCCCAAAGATCCATTCGCCCTGCCAAGGATTAACCAAGTGATAGACTCCATAGCCGGATGCGAGCTGTTGAGTTTCTTGGATGCCTATTCCGGCAACCAGCAGATAAAGTTGAACCCGGCTGATCGCTTGAAGACCGCCTTCATCACCCCATTCGGAGCTTTCTATTACCTGACTATGACGTTCGACTTGAGAAATGCCGGCGCCACCTTTTAGCGTTGCATGCAGAAATGCCTCCTCAAGCAACTCGGCAGACATGCCCACATCTACGTAGACGATGTTGTGGTGAAGACGGAGAAACGCGGCACCCTGCTGGAAGACCTCAAGGAAACCTTTGAGAACTTGCGCCGGTTTCATCTCAAGCTCAACCCGAAGAAATGCATGTTTGGAGTACCAGCCGGCCAACTTCTGGGCTTTCTGGTCTCCAAACGCGGCATCGAGTGCAACCCAGTAAAGATCAAGGCCATAGAGAGAATGAAGGTCCCTACCAAGCTGTGAGACGTCCAAAAGTTCACTGGATGCCTGGCATCTTTGAACCGTTTCATGAGCCAACTCGGAGAGAAGGCTCTCCCCCTCTACCGACTTATGAAGAAGTCGGCTCACTTTGAATGGAATGACCAGGCGGATCAAGCTTTCCACGAGCTGAAAAAGATGATGTCCACACCGCCTGTCTTGGCGGCCCCAATTGAGAAGGAACCCATGCTCCTCTACATCGCCGCCACCAGCTGGGTGGTTAGCATAGTCATTGTGGTTCAGCGCCCAGAGGAAGGTCGAGCTCAGCTAGTCCAGAGACTGGTGTATTATTTGAGCGAAGTATTATCCACCTCAAAGCAGAACTACCCGCACTATCAGAAAATGTGCTATGGTGTGTACTTTGCCTCCAAGAAGCTCAAGCCCTACTTTCAAGAGCATCCCATCACGGTCGTATGCACTGCCCCGCTTGCCGAGATCATAGGCAGCCGGGACGCATCCGTCCGAGTGGCGAAATGGGTCATTGCGCTGGCTCCATACACGATCTACTATCAGCCCCGCACCGCCATCAAGTCCCAAGCACTGGCCGACTTCCTCATCGACTGGGCCGAGACCCAGTACCTGCCGCCGGCCCCAGACTCCACTCATTGGCGGATGCATTTTGATGGGTCCAAGATGCACACCGGCTTGGGAGCCGGCATCGTCCTCACCTCTCCCAAAGGCGACAAACTCAGATATACATTGCAAATCCACTTTGCCGCCTCCAACAATGTGGCCGAGTACGAGGCGCTCATACACGGGCTCCGGCTAGCCAAGGAACTCGGCATCCGCCGGATCCTGTGCTATGGCGATTCGGACCTAGTAGTGCAGCAATCATCCGGCGACTGGGATGCCAAGGACGCAAACATGGCAAGCTACTGTTTCCTTGTCCAGCAGCTCAGCGGATATTTCGAGGGGTGCGAGTTCCTTCACGTGCCTCGGGCCGATAATGAGCAAGCAGATGCCCTGGCACGAATAGGCTCCACCCGACAAGCCATACCAACTGGCATCGCCCTCCAACGCCTCTTCAAGCCATCTGTCAAGCCTTCTCCGGAATCTAGTTCCATCTTTGTGCCGCCTGACCCCGACGCAGTCGGATCCGACTTCGGGGACTAGACAGGCGGCCTGGGGACTTCGGCAGCCGGCTCGGGGACTGCCATAGTCGAACTTGGCTCGGGGACTGCCATAGTCGAACCCGGCCCGGGGACTGCAGTGGCACAGCAGGCGGAGGCCGACTCCAACTCCTCACAACCCAGCCCGCCCACCCTGGTTGCAGTAGCCGTCTTGGCAGTGGAAGAAATCACAGCTCCATCATGGGCTCAACCCATCCTCCGGTTTCTGGTGAATGGAGAACTACCGACTGACGAGATCTCGGCCAGACATGTCCAACGCTGATCTGGAGCCTACACAATAATGAATCAAGAGCTAGTTAGGCGCAGGGCTACCGGAGTCTTCCAGCGCTGCGTTGAACAAGAGAAGGGCATAGCAATCCTCGAAGACATCCACCAAGGCGAATGCGGCCACCATGCCGCCTCCAGAGCACTCGTCGCCAAGGCCTTCCGCCATGGATTTTTCTGGCCGACTGCATTGGAGGATGCCAAGGAACTAGTCAAACACTACAAAGGGTGCCAAGTCTTCGGCTCCAAGTAACACCTGCCGGCTTCTGCACTCAAGACCATCCCCATCACTTGGCCCTTTGCCGTCTGGGGACTGGACATGGTCGGACCATTCAAGACGGTGCGCGGCAGCATGACACATCTGCTTGTTGCCGTAGACAAATTTACCAAGTGGATCAAAGCAAAGCCGATCAAGAAGCTGAATGGCCTGACTGCCGTGACATTCATTGCCGACATTACAACCCGGTACGGCGTTCCACACGGCATCATCACCGACAATGGCACAAATTTCGCCAAGGGAGCATTGGCACATTTCTGCGCGACACAGGGCATCCGACTGGATTTAGCGCCTGTTGCCCACCCGCAGTCAAACGGCCAAGTCGAGCGAGCAAACGGCCTTGTCCTCTCCGACATCAAGCCCCGACTGGTCGTGCCACTGGAGCGTTCGGCCGGCTGCTGGCTCGACAAGCTACCGGCTGTCCTCTGGAGTCTGCGCACTACTCCAAACAAGGCGACCGGCTTCACCCCCTTCTTCCTTGTATATGGTGCTGAGGCTGTCATCCCAACTGACATTGAGTTCGACTCACCTCGAGTCACCATGTACACGGAGGCGGAGGCCAAGGAAGCAAGAGAAGACGGCGTTGACTTGCTGGAAGAAAGCCGGCTGTTAGCCCTTAGCCGGTCCGCCATCTACCAGCAAGGGCTTCATCGTTACCACAGTCGGAGAGTGAAGCCAAGGACTTTCCAAGAGGGAGACCTTGTGCTCCGGCTCATCCAGCAAACAGCCGGCCAACACAAGATCTCGGCCCCTTGGGAAGGCCCCTTTGTCATTAGCCGGGCTCTGGGAAACGACTCCTATTACCTAATCGACGCACAGAAGCCGAAGGCACACAAGAGAGACGATTCCGGCAAGGAGTTGGAGCTCCCCTGGAACGCCAATCTTCTTCAAAGATTTTACAGTTGAAATGCAGTATGTATCACGCTATCTTTTGTATTAAGTATGAGACAACGGGCCCTCGAGGAGTTCTCGGGGACTGCCCTATTTTATCTATGTATGCCGGGTATCACTCCCATGATTACCCTATCGTACTTACTTTCTCTGTCCGGCACCGGGTTCGACTAGGTTGGCCCGGGGCCTTGCCGCCTTGAGTTATGTCCAAGTTCTACCTGCAGTCAGACAAGTAATGTGTCGGCACCCAAGCCCTCTCTTGCGAGAGTCACAGCTCGAAGAATCAGCTGGCCGACTAGCAAGAGCTAAAGGCGGAAAGGATGCCCACATGAAAAAATGGCTAAGGACTAACGAACTTACATAACGCAAGCCGGCTTCCCCCCTCGCCAACCGACTATCGAAGCAGTCGGCTGGCCGGCTCCCTTTCCTACTCTGCCAAAATCTAAGAAAGCTCGAACATTTGCCTTCCTAGACGGCCGAACTCCTTACCCGGCCACAGACTGCAGAGCAGCTGTCCGGCTGGGAAGGCGGCAACCAAGGGAAGGCGGCAAAGGAAGAAAGCTGAAAGATAAAAAGCAAGTCGGAATGGAAGCCAAACACATGCATGATAATATTTACATCAAAGAGCCTTCTAAAGGCCAGCATTCAACGAAATTTGAATACACCCTGAGTGGGTGGAATTGCGCAAAATAACAAGTTTGTCCAAAGAGTAACTAACAGGGAAGTAAATGATAAATCAAGCCAAGGGAGCACCTGGAGCTTCAGGGAGAACGGTAGAAACGGCGGTGTCGGCTGGAGGGGTGGCCGGCTGGCGAGTCTCGGCCTGGTCGTCGCCAGCGGCAGGCGGAACGTTCGCGCGTGCCTCGTTGCTGGAGGCACGGTCAGGCTGAGGCTGGCCGACCGCTCCGACCTCCGGCTCAGCATCTTCGCCGTCTTCCTCCTCCTCCTCGCCCTTGTCACTGGAGTCAATCTCCTCCGCCGAGTCCTCACCATCGGCCGGGTTCAGCCCGAACCAGTCCTCCGTCTGTGCAACGCCGTCCTCGTTCACCTTAGGAGCAAAGACGCTGGTGTCGGTGAAGTCGGCGATCGCCGAGGCGCGCTGGATGATAGCCGACCACACCGCCTCCAGCTCCTCGTCGGCCTCCTGCCGCCAGTTGCGCAGCTGATCCAAGTTCAGCCCTGGGTACCAGGCCCGGATGAACTCTAGCGCCCGTCGAGCGCCGGATCGAGCTGCTGAAGCCTTCCAGGCCTCAAGGCGGCCGACGGCTACCTCCAGCCAGTCGGCAGTGCGGCTGGGGGTGCGAGGGATTACCTCGCCTGGCCAAAGGGCGGCCAACACCTGTGCCCCGGCATGCTAGAGCCGGCGGAGCATGCGGTAGGCCGGCTGGAGGTGGGCCTCGATCGCCAGAAGCTGCTCCTCAAGCGACCAATTAGCATTCGACGCGATCTCAACCCCAGCCTGCCGCCGGGCCTCTCGGCGAGCTTCGATGGCCTAGTTGGCAGCGACAGAGTGGCCAGGAAAGTACTCTTCACAAAGAAGAAGAAACAGAGCAAGTCAGGAGATAAACCGACTTGGAAAAACAAGCAAAGAGTGAAGGAGAAGGCGGCCTACCGTCGACCAAGTCCTCGACACGGCCGTAGCCTTCGTTCAGAGCCTGCCTCGCCTCAGCCCAGCCCACCGCCTCGGTCTTGAATTTGGCTTTGAGTGCGGCCTCGCTGTCCTGGGCCGCCTTCAGGGCCGCTTGGTGGCTTTCCTCCTGGTCGGCCAGTCTCTTGGCCAGGCGGTCACGCTCCTGGGCCAAGGTATTAAGCTCGCCCTCCTTGGTGCAAAGGGCGGTCTGGGCGATACCCAGCTGCTGCCTCAAGTCGGTGTTGGCTCCTACCAGTATGGAAAGAGAAGAAAGAAGTTAAGAAAGAAGTCGGCAAGAAAGATCCGACCCGACTGCTCAGCAGTCGGCCCGAATCTCGGGGACTACACCCAGTGGGTGCGCTGACGTGCCCCCACATGAGATGAAAGCAAAAACACTCACGCCGACTCTCTGTCAGATCGGCGGCCCTCTTGTCTGCCTCCCGGACCTGGGAGTTGAAGGTAGCGGCATGGAGGTTGTGGTAATCCTGCAAACAGGACGAAGAAGCAAGCAAGAGTAAGTCAGTAAACAAGTCTTCGAAGAAGTTCCAAGCCGCCTGCTCAGCAGCCGGCTCGGAACTCGGGGACTACACCCAGTGGGTGCACTGACGTGCCCCCACGGAGAGAAATCAAGAACAAAGAACTCACCCGAACGACCGCCCGTGTCGCGAGAAACTCTCGGGTACATTGTTGCAGCACGGTGGCTTGGGCCTGAAGCTGGCTGCGGACGTCTTGCACCGCCAAGGTCAGCGCGGCTGTCCCGTCGCCCTGCGTCCACCCGGGCGAGCTAGCGGTGGCCGACTCCAGCTCATGCGACAGCGAGCTGGAGGCGGCCCCCCTCTGCGGATCCGGCTCCAAAGCCGCCCTCGCCGCATGCCGGCGAGCCGGCGACGGAACCACAAGATCCGCCTGCGCGGTTGGCCACTCAGGCGGCACCTCGGGCTGGCCGCCTTGGCCGGTCCCGGCCGACGGAGGCGGCTCCACTCCTCCCTCCAGGACGACTACGTCGCCTTCCTCCCTCTCCGCCATCGGCGGGTCACGGCGGACCTCTTCCGGCGGGGGCTGCGGGACATCCGGGGGCGCGGAACGGAGGGGGATGACGAGCTGCGGAGGCTGCCCTCGCGGGGCCTCCGCCGTCTCCTCCGCGGCCTCGGCCTCCGCCCGGGCCCTGGCCGCCGCATCGGCCTGCGCCTCGGCCGACTCCGCCGTCGTCTCTAGGGCCGGCTCGGCGGCGGCTGCCAATCTCTCTTCCGCCTCCCGCTCCTCCCGCGCCTCCCGCGCATTTCGCTCCGTCGCCGCCTGAAGCTCGGCGCGGGGGTCTATGCGACGGGAGCCTGCACACCCTCCCGCTCCACCGACTATGGAGGCGGCGGTAGTCCGCTCAAGAGTGAGCGGGGCCCTGATTGACAAAACAGGAAACAAGACTCAGAAGAACATCAACTAAAGAAAAGAAAGAAAGTTGCGTAAAGACCAGAACTTACGCCGATACTGCCTGCGGCTGCTTCACCACTTTGCGGAAGCGGGCTGCCCTCGCGGCCGCCTGGTCCCGCTTGGTTGCCGCTGCGGGCACCCTAGGCCTCTTCGGTCGGCCGCCGAAGGAAGTCGGTGCCGCTCGGCGCTTCAGTACGCCGCCTCGTGCGGCCGGCCCGCCGGATCGACCGACGCCTTGGGGGTCGGACGTCGGCTGGCAGCGTGGGGCGAGGTCGGCCTCGTCATCGTCGGGCCAATCGTCAAAGCTGGCGGTGAAGCCGGAGCCGCCTCTCTCACCGCCGCCCCCCGCGGCGTCGTCGTCCAGGGCGGTTGCCCCCAAGTCGGCATCGTCAGGATCGTCTGCCTCGCGGTCAGGGGCGAACTCGCGTTCCGGTCCCACGGTCCCGACCGGAGGATGAAGAAGGGGATTCTGGTTCAAGACATACCGACGGATCAAGAGTCGGCCCAGAAAAGGATTCGGCAACGAATAAAGAAAGAAACTTACCATGGGTGGCGGATTGGCACGAGAGAATGGCGCCATGCCATACTGCCAGTCCGGCTTGAGCTTGTAGTTGGCGATATAGTTCACCATATAGGACACCTCATCATGAGACATCTCCCTGGTGCTGAGCCGGCTTGGGTCGAAGCGGCCGCTCATCTGACAGATCAGATGAGGGCGGCCTTGAAGTGGAAGGACCCGACGCTCGATGAAGGCGGCGATCAAGTCGGGCCCGGTCCGATGGTCTGACTGGATGAGCACCCGAAGTCTGGCGATGGCCCCGGCTCCAGCCGGCATCAGCGATCTGGTCTGGTAGGACCATGTGGCCGGTCTCCCAGCCGGCGGGCCGGCTATGTAAGCCGGCAAGTTGACGTAGTCGCCATTCGGGGCAACATTCTTTACATAAAAGTAGGACCGACTCCAAGAAGACGACCCATGAAGGACCGACTCCCAGAAGGCGGCCCGCGAAGGGCCGACTCCAAGAAGCAGGCGGCCGAACGCCGCATTCTAGAGACCATCACCCATAACGGTGACGGGACGGGGCGTGGCTACAGCAAACCCTGCCACCCCCGAATCCCGGAAGATACATGGCCACAGTACGCTGTACGGGGCGGCCATCCCCTGTCCGGCGTGGCACTGTTGCCATGAGAATCATGACGCCATCCACGACAGGATGCCAGTACGGCCCGCAGGCGGCGGGCCCCTTCGGTCAGAGAGACATCCGAAGGCGGCCTGGCCTTCCCTAGCCGGCCCAAGGCCGGGCCGGCTTCTAGTAGCCGGCTTGCTCCCCTCAGGGCGCGCGCACCATTAAGAAGATGAGACGCGGTATGGCTACAGTGGGAGCCTGTAAGGCAGCAGCACTGTAGCCATGCTTACCTCGACAGAACCCTCGTCATCAGAGGCGAGGCCACAGTAACCAGCCCCCGACGGGACCCACCAGTCGTCGGGCCCCAGAAGCCGGCGGAGAAGACGACGGTTGTAGACACTGACGGCCAGGGCCCGCGCCCAGCCGGATTACCATTGTACCCCCAGGGGGTAGGCCTATATAAACCCCCTGGGACACCCATGCAAAGGGTTGAACACTGAGAGTTTTAGACACCACCATCGGGAGGGGAGAGAGCTAGCCTTGCCCTTCTTCCTCCTGCCACCGAACAGCTCAAGGAGCATCTTGTAGCTACCTGTTGATCTAGTGATCATGCGGAGACCCCGCAGAGCAGCAGTAGGGGTGTTATCTCCACGGAGAGCCCCGAAGCTGGGTAAGATCCGCCGGCGTGCATGTCTTCGCCCCATCCCGCTTCCAGGCACGGCGATGTCTTACTGGCTCCCACAATGATAAGCCATCCGTTGGCATATGTCGCACCTACCACCCGACACTCGGTGACGAGGGTTTCGAGTTCTTTAATGGAGATGGTGTGCTTACTCACCATCTCCATAGTGAGCTTCTTTCCTTTGAGGGAGCACATGAACTTATTAAGTTTAGCAAGCATAGGATCATCTATATCATCATCCTCATAACTTTCCTCCGCATCAAGATACTCATCACTAGGATTAGACGGGGTGAAGAGAGGAGGATTTGAACATGGGGTTACCTTGACCTTGTCCAGAGAGCTTTGGTCCTCTCCATCTTCTACCACTGCTTTTTCCATTAGGCACTTGTGAGCGTTGCCCTTGTAGTCTTTCATGTAGTTATAGGTGACCATAGCACCACTCTTGTTCACTAGCCTCAAGGTGTTTTGAGAATCTTGAGCAACTCCGGCAGCACCACTAACATCATCCGGATCGGATTCTTCATGAGCAACCATTTCTTTCCCATCTTTCTTCTTGAGCTTGGAGTTCAAAGGATTTGGCAAATTCTTCTTGGGAAACCTTGGTTTATCTTCTCTCTTCTCATAAGGGCACTCGTTGGAGAAGTTGTTGGTTTCTTCACAGTTGTAGCATTTCCTCACTTTCTTCTTTTGGAACCTTCCCTTGAATTTTCCTGCACTAAACTTCTTGACAAAGAGAGCAATGTCTTCATATGACGGGCTCTCATATGAGTCAATCTCATCACCAGCCTCCTCCTCATCATCTTCTTCTTCTTCACTTTGCTCTTCTTCACATACATGCTTGGCCTTCAATGCAAGATTGATCTTTGATGTTGAGGTGCCATGCATGGCAAGATGTTTTGTGGCATTTGCCTTTGACTCTTCAAATAGTTAGAAAGTGGATATGATGTCATCTGGAGTCATTTCCTTGAATCCATGGTGTTGTCTTATGTCCCACACCATTTGATGATGATATGGAGCAAGAGCATGAAGCAACTTATCCACGAGAAATCAATTATTCAAGTTGAATCCATCTTGAGTCTTGTCACATTCACATGGCTCAATGTTGGCGGTGAGAGTCATGAGATGCTCAAGTAGTTGCTTGGGATATTCACCTTTGTCCATACAAAAGTTTTGCAATTGACCCTTGGCAGTTTCATATTGAGCAAGCCGGAGAGTGGAAGTACCGGTCTTGGTCCTCACAATGCTATCCCATAATTCCTTGGCACTTGTGATATGTATGTATGGTCTGCTTTTCTTGTCAGTCGTACCTCTTCTTATGCACATGGTTGCTGTGTCGTTGAGATTCTAATCATAAACCTCTCTTGGAGTAATATTCTTTGGGTCAACAGCTTGGTAGCCATACTCCAAGATCTCCAACATCTCATCATTTCCGTAACAAAGATGATCCTGCATAGCAACTCTCCACAAAGCAAAATCGGTAGTGTCATCAAGTAGAGGAGGTTTGCCTTGAGGGTTATACTTAGGTTTCTCTATTTGAGGTCTTGCATAAAGCCAAGGAACACTGGAGTTTTCATTACTTGAGGGCCAAGTGGTGGAGTAGGCACAGCTGGCCTCGAGGCCGCACCACCAGAAAGAGGTGCAAGCATCGTGGTTAGTGTGTCTATCCTCATTTGGACCAAGGACTCAAGATAGGCATCATGCTCCTCCTTTTCCTTAGCAAGAGCTCGTTCCAGATCCTCTGAAGTGAAGGACTTGGCTTCCGTGGAAGCCGCGCCCGTACTCTTCGGATCTGTAACAAGGGGAGTCCCATCAGGGTTCATCTCGCTCTTGGGCGGTTAAGCCACAAGAATAGAGCACGATGATCTAATACCAATTGAAAGGATCAAGATGGACCTAGAGGGGGGGTGAATAGGTACAACTACAAATTTTAATTGTTACTTAGCAATTTCAGGCAATAACGCGGAATATGTAAGTAAGCCTAACAATTGCAAGTATGACACTAAGAGCTAAGCAAGATAAACAAGTGGCACAAATATATGAGTAAGCAAGCACAATATGATAAACATAAGTGCAAGAGACAAGTAACCACAAGTAGGGGGTTAGGGTTAGGAATAACCGAAACTCCGAGAGACGAGGATGTATGCAGATGTTCACTTCCTTGGAGGGAAGCTACGTCGCCATTTAGAGAGGTGGATGTTACCACGAAGGCACACCAATGCTACGAAGGCTCACCCTATTCTCTCTTTGAGACAACACCACGAAGGCGTTTCTCAACCACTAGTGGTAGACCTTGGGATGGTCTCCAAATCCTCACAAGCTTTTCCGGGGGTAATCACAATGGTCGATTCCTCTCCGAAAGACTCCTACCCCTAGGAGTCTCCAACCTCCAAGAGTAACAAGAACGATGAGGAAAAGCTTAGGACTTGCTCAAATCAAGAATTCCTTTCATGCAAAGAAGGGGAAGGAGTGGATCTATCACTTGATCAGACAACTTCTCTCAAATGCTCTCAAATCCCTTGGGGATCTAAGATTTGGTGTGGAGGAGTGAGAGAGAAAGTGAAATGTGTTCTAGGGCTTGTTCAAAGTGAATGGTCAACCCTCTCCCATGGGGAAGAAGGGCTATATATAGTGTGAGCACAAATATGGCCGTTGTAGTGCAAGTGAACGGCCAGGACGGACATCCGAGCTAGGGGCTGGACATTCGGCCTGGCAAGGCACTCGAAGAACAAGGCAAAAGCAGAGCAGAAAATAGAGGGGCCGGATATCTGGGGCCAAAGCCCGGACATCCAGCATGTTAGGAAACCCCGGACATCCGGGCAAAGCCCGGACGTCCGACAACTGCGTGCAAACCTATTGGAGTCAGGATGATAGGGAGCCAGACATCCGGACAAGAACATGCAGACCTACTGGTGTCTAAAAAAGCAGTGGGCCAGACATCCAACGAGTGAGACAAATATCCGGGGTGCGGCCTGGACATCCGGATGGAAGCCCGGACATCCGGCATGGGAGCAAAAAGAACATATGCACAAGAGTATTTTTGTGTGACCCTAAGATTTTGAAGCTAGGAATTATTGTAGCTTGAGCAAGTCTTTCACTAACCCTACTGATATGTCTCCGTCGTATCTATAATTTTTGATTGTTCCATGCCAATATTATTCAACTTTCATATACTTTTGGCAACTTTTTATACTATTTTTTAGGACTAACATATTGATCCAGTGCCCAGTGCCAGTTCTTGTTTGTTGCATGTTTTATATTTCGCAGAAACCCAATATCAAACAGAGTCCAAACGGGATAAAAATGGACGGAGAATTATTTTGGAATATTTGTGATTTTTGGGAGGAAGAATCAACACGAGACGGTGCCCGAGGGGGCCATGAGGCAGGGGGCGCACCTAGGGCTGGAATTCGAGCCGAGTCAAGCCAGCTCGGCTCGACTCGCTAGAGCTTGTTTTGTTAACGAGCTAGCTCGACTCGACTTGTTACTATAACAAGCTCAAACCCAAGATTGGCTCGACTCGTATAACTCGCGAGCTGGCTCGTTTAGCTTGTTAAGCTCGTTTAAGATATAAACATAAAGCCCTCAAATATGATAAAAACGATTATGTATATGTTAAACATATATGTCACTATACAATTGTAATTTTATTGTAACTCGTGAGTCTCCTAGGAGGCTAGGCCTTCAACTGCTCGGCCTTGGGATGTGCGCCTGGGATGTAGGCTGTTTAGTGGATGATCTTTCTTTGTATTGGGAGTGGATGATCTATTGTATCGAGCCTAACGAGTTACACGAGTACTCGTGAGATTGGCTCATTTAACTTGGTCTATAAACGATCTTAAACTAAAGCTCGACTCGACTCATTATTCTTCGAGTTCGATTCGATTTGAGCCGAGTCACGAGCTACTTGTTTAGCTCGCGAGCTTCGAGCTTTTTTTCCAGCCCTAGGAGCACCCCAGGGGGGCAGGCGCGCCCTAGACCCTCGTGGGCACCCCGTAATGCAGTTGACGCTCTTCTTTTACCGCAAGAAAGCTAATTTTATGAGAAAAATCTGGGCAAAAGATTCACCCCAATCGGAGTTATGGATCTCCGGATATAAAAGAAACGACGAATCTGAGACCGCAGAAACAGAGAGAGACAGAGAGACATATCCAATCTCAGAGGGGCTCTCGCCCCTCCCACACCATGGGAGCCAAGGACCAGAGGGGAAATCCTTCTCCCATCTTGGGAGAAGGTCAAGGAAGAAGAAGAAGAAGAAGGGGGCTCTCTCCCCCTTGCTTCTGGTGGCGCTGAAACGCCGCCGAGATCCATCATCATCACTGCGATCTTCACCAACACCTCCTCCATCTTCACCAACACCTCCACCACCTTCCCCCATCTCTATTCAGCGACTCTCCAGCAACCCGCTCTACCCTCTACTTGAACATGGTGCTTTATGCTTCATATTATTATCCAATGATGTGTTGCCATCCTATGATGTTTGAGTAGTTTTTCGTTGTCCTACTGGTGATTGATGAATTGCTATGATTGGTTTAATTTGCTTGTGGTTATGTTGCTGTCCTATTGTGCCCTCTCGCGCAAGCGTGAGGGATTCCCGCTGTAGGGTGTTGCAATACGTTCACGATTCGCTTATAGTGGGTTGCTAGAGTGACAGAAGCTTAAATCCGAGTAAGGGGATTGTTGCGTATGGGATAAAGGGGACTTGATATGTTAATGCTATGGTTGGGTTTTACCTTAATGATCTTTAGTAGTTGCGGATGCTTGCTAGAGTTCTAATCATAAGTGCATATGATCCAAGAAAAGAAAGTATGTTAGCTTATGCCTCTCCCACATAAAACTTGCCATCGGTCTAGTAAAGTAGTCGATTTCTTAGGGACAATTTCACAACTCCTACCACCACTTTTCCACACTCGCTATATTTACTTTATTGCTTCTTTATCTAAACAGCTCCTAATTTTTATTTACGTGGTCTTTATTATCTTGCAAACCTATCCAACAACACGTACAAAGTACTTCTAGTTTCATACTTGTTCTAGGTAAAGCGAACACTAAGCATGCGTAGAGTCGTATCAGTGGCAGATAGGACTTGAGAGAATATTTGTTCTACCTTTAGCTCCTCGTTGGGTTCGACACTCTTACTTATAGAAAGAGGCTACAATTATCCCCTACACTTGTGGGTTATCAAGACCTTTTTCTGGCGCCGTTGCCGGGGAGTCATAGCGTGGGGTGAATATTCTCGTGTGTGCTTGTTTGCTTTATCACTAAGTAATTTTTATTTGATGTTCTTAGTCGTTCTCTATCTTTAGTTATGGATATGGAACACGAAATACCAAAAAATTAGGTGTACTTGCTACTCATGGAGATGGGGAACCTCCTAAAACCCTCGATGCTCGTTATGTGAAAGAAATTATGTACTACTTTGATAATCCTAAGAAAACCCCATTCAATTATGTTATGGGAGACATGTTGGATCAACATGAATACTTTAGGGATTATCGCTTGACACAAAAAGGGATACTATTATGGGATCAAATTAATATGTTGTATTGGTATGCTAGGCAACTATGCTTGAGATATGATTATACTTGTTGCTCTAGGATGAAGGCTCCACTCCTTCCCTTTTCATGCGAATTCAATGATGATAAAACCTTGGCTTATTATGCTAATGGTATCTATGATTACTATGATGTGGAACAAATAGAAGAATTCATTGCTTTTATGGGTGCTTATGAGATTGAATCTATGTTTAAAGAGTTTGACGATTTTGATGATTCAGTTTATAGACCTAATTTTTTTGCTATACTTAAATATTGCTATGATAATTATGAATTCAATTCCAATATTGATGCAGTTATTGAGAAAGCCTCCGCTGTCCAAGAAGAGATTAATATTCTGCAGGAGTCTATGGAAGAAGGAATTGATGAAACTGTGAGCTCATTGGATGAAAAAGATGATGAGGAGAGCGAAGAACAAAAGGAGGAAGAGCGGATTAGCTACCCGTGCCCACCTTCTAATGAGATTAACCCTCCAACTCATACATTATTTAATGTCCCTTCGTTCTTACCGAAGGATGATTGCTATGATCTCGTTGATTCTCTTGAAATATCCCTTTTTGATGATGCTTGCTGTGCTTGTGGCCAAGATGCCAATATGAATTATGCTTATGGAGATGAACTTGCTATAGTTCCTTATGTTAAACATGAAATTGTTGCTATTGCACCCACACATGATAGTCCTATTATCTTTTTGAATTCTCTCGACTACACTATATTGGAGAAGTTTGTGCTTATTAGGGATTATATTGATGGGTTGCCTTTTACTATTGCACATGATAATTTTGCTGAATGTAATATGCATGTGCTTGCTTCTCCTACTTGCAATTATTATGAGAGAGGAACTATATCTCCACCTCTCTATGTTTCCAACACGATAAAATTGCAAGAAACTGCTTATACTATGCATTGGCCTTTACTATGTGTGCATGAATTGTCTTTTATGACATGCCGATGCATAGGAAGAGAGTTAGACTTCGTTGTTGCATGATATATGTTACTTTGTGCTCACTACTAAATTACAAATCATTGTTAAATAAAGTTGGCTTTGATATACCTTGGGATCCGGGTGGATCCATTACTTGAGCACTATATGCCTGGCTTAATAGCTTTAAAGAAAGCGCTGCCAGGGAGACAACCCAAAAGTTTAAGAGAGTCATTTACTTCTGTTGAGTGCTTTTATATAGTTTAAAAACAAAAAATAAAGAGGGGAACCCAAAACTTTTCAAAAAGGAAAGTGAAAGTGAGAAAGACAAGCATTGTTGAAGTGGGAGAGCTCCTAGAACTTTGTTCATGCTCACAAAAACTTTGTGAATCTTAATTATAGAAACTTTTCATCAAAAATAATTATCCCCTTGTACAATTCCATTGTATTATAAAAATAATGTGCCAAGGTTTGCCTTTAGGATGTTTACAATGCTTGTTGGTTTGTACGGTGCAGGACAGAAACTTTGGCTATAGTGCGCGATTTTACATTTTTTACTGGAATGTCAAACGGTTCTGATTATTATTGCACTGTCTTTATGTACAAATTGTTTATTTTTCCTAATTTTGGTAGAATTTGTGGGGTACCATAAGTATGGTGAATGTTCAGATTGCTACAGACTGTTCTGTTTAAGATAGATTCTGTTTTTGATGCATAGTTTGCTTGTTTTGATGAATCTATCAATTTATATCAGTGGATTAAGCCATGGAAAAGCTATATTACAGTAGACACAATGCAAAAACAAAATATTAATTGGTTTGCAACAGTACTTAGAGTAGTGATTTGCTTTATTATACTAACGGATCTTACTAGTTTTCTGTTGAAGTTTTGTGTGGATGAAATGTTTGATCGAGGAGGTCTCGATATGAGGAAAAGGAAGAGAGGCAAGAGCTCAAGCTTGGGGATGCCCAAGGCACCCCAAGTAAATATTCAAGGAGACTCAAGCATCTAAGCTTGGGGATGCCCAAGGCACCCCAAGTAAATATTCAAGGAGACTCAAGCGTCTAAGCTTGGGGATGCCCCGGAAGGCATCCCCTCTTTCTTCAACAAGTATCGGTATGTTTTCGGATTCGTTTCGTTCATGTGATATGTGCAAATCTTGGAGCGTCTTTGACATTTAGTTTTCATTTTTCTTTTATGCACCATGCTGGTATGAGATAGTCCTTGGTTGATTTATAGAATGCTCATTGCACTTCACTTATATCTTTTGAGTGTGGCTTTATAGAATGCTTCATGTGCTTCACTTATATCATTTGAAGTCTAGATTGCCTGTTTCTCTTCACATAGAAAACCGCCATTTGTAGAATGCTCTTTTACTTCACTTATATTTGTTAGAGCGTGGGCATATATTTTGTAAAAAGAATCAAACTCTCTTGCTTCACTATATCTATTTAGAGAGATGACAGGAATTGGTCATTCACATGGTTAGTCATAAAATCCTACATAAAACTTGTACATCGCTGAATATGATATGTTTGATTCCTTGCAATAGTTTTGCGATATAAAGGTGGTGATATTAGAGCCATGCTAGTGGGCGACTGTGGATTAGTAGAAATACTTGTGTTGAGGTTTGTGATTCCCGTAGCATGCACGTATGGTGAACCGCTTTGTGATGAAGTTGGAGCACAATTTTATTTATTGATTGTCTTCCTTATGAGTGGCGGTCGGGGACGAGAGATGGTCTTTTCCTACCAATCTATCCTCCTAGGAGCATGCACGTAGTACTTTGTTTTCAATGGCTTGTAGATTTTTGCAATAAGTATATGAGTTCTTTATGACTAATGTTGAGTTCATGGATTATACGCACTCTCACCCTTCCATCATTGCTAGCCTCTTCGGTACCGTGCATTGCCCTTTATCACTTGGAGAGTTGGTGCAAACTTCGCTGGTGCATCCAAACCCCGTGATATGATACGCTCTATCACACATAAACCTCCTTATATCTTCCTCAAAACAGCCACCATACCTACCTATTATGGCATTTCCATAGCCATTCCGAGATATATTGCCATGCAACTTCCATCATCATCATATACATGACTTCAGCATTTATTTTCATATTGCTTTGCATGATCGTAAGATAGCTAGCATGATGTTTTCATGGCTTGTCCATTTTTTTGATGTCATTGCTACGCTAGATCATTGCACATCCCGGTACACCACCGGAGGCATTCATATAGAGTCATATCTTTGTTCTAGATATCAAGTTGTAATATTGAGTTGTAAGTAAATAAAAGTGTGATGATGATCATTATTAGAGCATTGCCCCAGTGAGGAAATAATGATGGAGACTATGATTCCCACACAAGTCGGGATGAGACTCCGGACTTAATAAAAAAAGGAGAAGCCAAAGAAGCCTATTCAAAAAAAGGAAGAAAATAAATAAAAAATGAGAGAAAAAGAGAGAAGGGGCAATGTTACTATCCTTTTACCACACTTGCGCTTCAGAATAACACCATGTTCTTCATAGAGAGAGTCTCCTATGCTTTCACTTTCATATACTAGTGGGAATTTTTATTATAGAACTTGGCTTGTATATTCCGACGATGGGCTTCCTCAAATGCCTGAGGTCTTCATGAGCAAGCAAGTTGGATGCACACCCACTTAGTTTCAGTTTGAGCTTTCATACACTTATAGCTCTAGTGCATCCGTTGCATGGCAATCCCTACTCACTCGCATTGACATCAATTAATGGGCATCTCCATAGCCCGTTGATTAGCCGCGTCGATGTCTGACTTTCCCCCTTTTTCTCTTCTCCACACAACCTCCACCATCATATTCTATTCCACCCATAGTGCTATGTCCATGGCTCACGCTCATGTATTGCGTGAAAGTTGTAAAAGTTTGAGATTACTAAAGTATGAAACAATGCTTGGCTTGTCATCGGGGTTGTGCATGATTAAATACTTTGTGTGATGAAGATAGAGCAACAACCAGACTATATGATTTTGTAGGGATAACTTTCTTTGGCCATGTTGTTTTGAAAAGACATGATTGCTTTATTGGTACGCTCGAAGTGTTATTGTTTTTATGTCAAATTATAGACTATTGCTTTGAATCACTCATGTCTTAATATTCATGCCATGATCAGATATATGATCAAGATTATGCTAGGTAGCATTCCACATCAAAAATTATCTTTTTATCATTTACCTACTCGAGGACGAGCAGGAATTAAGCTTGGGGTTGCTGATACATCTCCGTTGTATCTATAATTTTTTATTGTTCCATGCCAATATTATTCAACTTTCATATACTTTTGGCAAATTTTTATACTATTTTTTGGGACTAACATGTTGATCCTGTGCCCAGTGCTAGTTCCTATTTGTTGCATGTTTTATGTTTCGCAGAAACCCAATATCAAACGGAGTCCAAACGGGATAAAAACGGATGAAGAATTATTTTGGAATATTTGTGATTTTTGGGAGGAAGAATCAACGTGAGACGGTGCCCAAGGGGGCCACGAGGCAGGCATGCCTTGGACCCTCATGGGCACCCCGTAAGGCGATTGACGCTCTTCTTTTGCCGCAAGAAAGCTAATTTTATGAGAAAAATATGTGCAAAAGATTCACCCCAATCGGAGTTACAGATTTCCGGATATAAAAGAAACGGTGAAAGGGCAGAATCTGAGAGCGCAGAAACAGAGAGAGAGACACAGAGACAGATCTAATCTCGGAGGGGCTCTCGCCCCTCCCACGCCATGAGAGCCAAGGAACAGAGGGGAAACCCTTCTCCCATCTAGGGAGAAGGTCAAGGAAGAAGAAGAAGAAGAAGAAGAAGGGGGGCTCTCTCCCCCTTGCTTCCGGTGGCGCCGGAACGCCGCCTGGGGCCATCATCATCACCGCGATCTTCACCAACACCTCCGCCATCTTCACCAACATCTCCATCACCTTCCCCCATCTCTATTCAGCGGTCCACTCTTCCGCAACCCGCTGTACCCTCTACTTGAACATGGTGCTTTATGCTTCATATTATTATCCAATGATGTGTTGCCATCCTATGATGTCTGAGTAGTTTTTCGTTGTCCTACCGGTGATTGATGAATTGCTATGATTGGTTTAATTTGCTTGTGGTTATGTTGCTGTCCTATTGTGCCCTCCGTGTCGCGCAAGCGTGAGGGATTCACGCTGTAGGGTGTTGCAATACATTCATGATTCGCTTATAGTGGGTTGCTAGAGTGACAGAAGCTTAAACCCGACTAAGGGGATTGTTGCGTATGGGATAAAGGGGACTTGATATGTTAATGCTATGGTTGGGTTTTACCTTAATGATCTTTAGTAGTTGCAGATGCTTGCTAGAGTTCCAATCATAAGTGCATACGATCCAAGAAGAGTTCTCTAGGGCTAGAGTTCTCTAGGGCTAGTGCGGTTGTCTTATTTTCGGTGCGGAGTGCTATGTCCGGATCACTGACCAGTGTGATGATTCCATTGGGCCCGGGCATTTTGAGCTTCATGTACCCGTAATGGGGTATGGCTTGGAAAATTGTGAATGCCTCTCTCCCTAATAGAGCGTGATATCCGCTGCTGAACGGGGCCACTTGGAACATGACTTCCTCGGACCTGTAGTTGTCCGGCGAGCCGAACACCACATCTAGTGTTATTTTTCCTGTGCAGCGTACTTCCCGACTAGGGATTATTCCTCTAAAGGTTGTGCTGCTTCGCTCAATGCGGCTCCAGTCTATTTCCATTTTTTGGAGGGTTTCCTCGTAGATGAGGTTTAATCCGCTGCCGCCATCCATGAGTACCTTGGTAAGACGAAAGCCGTCCACTATTGGACTGAGGACCAATGCGGCTGGTGCTCGGGCTGTTCGGAATTTAGGTTCATCGCTGGCATTGAAGGTGATAGCCGTGTCGCTCCATGGATTTGTTCTTGCTACTTGGTAGACTTCGGCGAGGCTGCGGATTGTTTGTTTCCGCATATTATTTGATGCGAAAGTCTCGAAGACTGTTAATACCGTACTGGTACTGTTGGGCTGGTTCTCCGGGGCTAAAAGCCCTTCGCCACTTTTGGCCACCTGCCGTAGTATCCAACATGCTCGAAGGCTATGTGTTGGAGTGGCGCCCTCTGTATTATGGATTTTGCAGGGTCCGCTGAGCCATCCCTTCAGTACGGTTCCGTACCCTTTAGGGGTTTTTTGCTTTTTGGTTTTTGACCCAGGTGCTTGAGCATGGTGCACCCTTTTATTCCGGACTAGGGTTGTGTTCAGGGCCGGATTGTCCCAAAATCTAGTTTCGGTTTTCGAGGCACTCTCCATTGCACAATATTTTCGTACTATGGTCACCAGGTCGGCGAAGCGCGTGACTTCGCGACGACTTATGGCGTTCATGATTCCCTTGTATGTGCAATTGTTGCAAAAAATAGAGATTGCACTTTCCTCATGGCAGTCCTTTATCCTGTCCATAACCAGGAGGAATCTGGCCCAGTAATGATGTACTGTTTCATCGGGCTCTTGCCGTATTTGAGATAGATCGCTTGTGTTTGGGTGGGCGGGTGGAACTAAATTTGGAACCCCGCCCAATCTGAGGCTCAAAGGCCGAGGAGTTTCCGGATTTGGAAGCTTGGATTGCTGGAGGTCATTCAACGAATCTAGTCCGCTGTTTGACTTTAGGTTCAGTACTCGATTGACGTCCGTCCCTCCGCGAGAATCCGGCATGGAGGGATTGGGAATCCGGACATAACTGGTTTTTAACATAGAAGAAGAGTCGCCGCGTTGCGCTTCTACCACAGCAACATGGTGGGTAGCCTGGGGAGAGTTAATTTCTCTCAGATTGGTTTTAAGCCCAATCTGATCGTAGTCTGTAGCGACTCCCAGGGCGGCGATGCGATCCAAGAGCTCGTTTACGGAAGAGAGCTCCATCGGATCCAGCTGCTCGGTGAATTCCGAGTTGATGCGAAGATCGCTTTTGATGACCCGAGAGGTCATCGTTGAAGCGGTGGCCGAACAGGTGGTCATAAGAAAACCACCTAGCCGGATAGCTTGATTGGCGGCCAAAGCTCCTTTGGCGATGGTATCGTCTTTAAAGACGGGAAGAGGCATCCTTCCTGATTGCGACGGCACAAAGGAACTCTCAATGAAAGCACCAATGTCGGTGTCAAAACCGACGGATCTCGGGTAGGGGGTCCCGAACTATGCGTCTAGGCGGATGGTAACAGGAGACAAGGGACATGATGTTTTACCCAGGTTCGGGCCCTCTTGATGGAGGTAAAACCCTACGTCCTGCTTGATTGATATTGATGATGTGGGTATTACAAGAGTAGATCTACCACGAGATCAAGGAGGCTAAACCCTAGAAGCTAGCCTATGGCATGATTGTTATTATGCCCTACGGACTAAAACCATCCGGTTTATATAGACACTGGAGAGGGATAGGGTTACACAGAGTCGGTTACAATGGTAGGAGATCTACATATCCGTATCGCCAAGCTTGCCTTCCACGCCAAGGAAAGTCCCATCCGGACACGGGACGAAGTCTTCAATCTTGTATCTTCATAGTCTTGTAGTCCGGCCGATGATGATAGTTCGGCTATCCGGACACCCCCTAATCTGGGACTCCCTCAGTAGCCCCCGAACGAGGCTTCAATGACGACGAGTCCGGCGCGTATATTGTCTTCGGCGTTGCAAGGCGGGCTCTCCTTCAAATTCCATGTGCCTGCCGAATGGTGTCCGGCTTCCTTATAAATGTTGCGCTCCTTGGCTTCCACGTCCAATAATGGCCCTCTTCCACGTGTCGTATGAAGGCGAAAAGCTAGGGTATTTTTGCGTTTTACCCCCTAGCCGCGCGAATGAGCTGCCTATAAGAGAGGCGAGGATCTAGATCCAAATCACACCATCCTTTTTCCGCAAGTACTCATCAAAGCGCCTCTGACAAAAATCCATTCCATCATGGATAGTCGACGCGGCTCCTCCTCTCGCGCCCCCAGCCCTCAGCCAGGAGATTGGAGGAGATGTTCAGTTCTGCATAGCGAGCTAGTGGCGCTCCAAGCAAAGGGATATCTTCCCCCGGCCTTCATGGTTCCGGTTCGAGCCGGACTGGCCACCTACAAGGGTGGAAAGCAGGCGGAGAGCGTCCCCAATCCCTCCAGAGGAGAGCGGGTATGCTTCGTCCCTTATCTAATAAGGGGACTCGGATTTCCCATACATCCGTTTCTCCGGGGGCTCCTGGAGTTCTATGGACTCCAGCTTCACCACCTTACACCTGCCTCTATTTTGCACATCGCGGGCTTTGTAGCTCTTTGCGAGCTGTTCTTGGGCATCAATCCCCATTTTGCACTGTGGAAGAGATTGTTTTGCCTCGTACCCCGCTCTCACAAGGGCTCGATATATCAAGTGGGCGGAGCCGAAATATGGCGCATCGCCGGGACCGGATATCTATCCGGAACCCCGAAAAAGGCGTCCGAAGACTGGCCTTCGGAATGGTTTTATATGGAAGACGCCCCACTGCCGGATCCAGTTCGGATCGGCCTCCCGGAGTTTAGCAACGCTCCCTTGAAGAAACGCCCGAGTTGGCGCCCGCGGAGCCCTCAACGGGAAGATGATGGGAGCGTCCAATATCTGATGGGCCGGATAAGGTTACTGGCCCACTCCGGATTGACCATGATTGGAGTCATGGCCACGTGCATTATGCGAGGGGTGCAACGCTCCAATATAGGGGCCACCCCATGTGGGATTTCAACGGGGAGGATGACGCCACCCGTCATGGCCGCAAGGGGCCGGGATCGGCCGCCGATCTGGTGAAGATCCTGTCCGGCTTGTACAAGGGGAGAAGGAGGACTTCCTCCGCACGAGTCCATTGAATGGATTCTCCATGAATAACCCTCGGAGCTGGGTAAGCGGACGTTTATCTATCCAATCCATATTCCCAAAGTCAAGTGTCTCACTTTGTGATTTTGACGCAGGAGCTGCGCCGGGACGTGGAGGGCATACAAAGCCTGACTCCACAGCCTGAGGATCCGGGACGATCCCTTGATCCGGCCTCCGAAGAGGATCCGGACATAAAGGTGGAGCTGATTGATGGGGTGTTCCACCAACTTAGCATGGACAATGCTCTAGTCGCCATTACGACTGACTACCCCGGTTTATCTCCGGCTTCCCAGGTGACTACGACCGGAGTCATGACACCATTACTTGGTCCATGCTTATTTCTAACCACCGTGTACCAATGGTGCTCCGCAGGAGGCGCCTTTAAGGCGGGAAGCTGAACCCACGGCGGCTGACCAACAAGGGTCAGTTCGGCCCAGCAGGCGGAAGAGGAGTGCGGCGCGAATCGAAACGTCACCGCAACGGTACATCGCACCGCCGTTTTTAAGGGAAAGATCCCTAGGAGGTATATTAACGCTCATGATTTTTCCTGGAGAAAGAGCGCTCGCCGGACAGTGTCTGGAGAGGTTTCCAATCAAGCCTCCGCCAGCCATGCTCCAACGCGTGGTCCGGAAGGGGAGGCGAACACAAGGCATGAGCCGGCTGCTCCTCCAATGGAGGATGCCAACAGGCTGTCCGCCACCAGGTCTGAGGTGGAGAGCGCCATGAATCACAGGCGCCGCCGGACGGTTCTTTGTGACGCGTGTTTCTCTCCGGAGGCACTGAGTGCCTTTAATGTGGGAGACACGCACCTCCGTGCCGCTCGAGATGGTCTAACCAGAGCCACGGAGCAGTATGTGAAAGACATACGGGTGAGGAATTTTAATAGTTATATATGCCAGTAGCCCCCGAGACTTAAAATAGTTAGAATAACTGATTTAAGGATCATTTGTATATGCAGGATCTTACGGAGAAGAATACCTATCTGTCCCAGGAGCTTCAAGAGTGTAAGGCCCAACTTGAGGCCGCACTAGCCGCCGCAGGGGGAGCCATAGAGACCCCCTCTGGTAATACATACTTCGAAAAGATAAGTAGTTTATGAAGTGCGGCGTGTGCGTAAGTCTGACAATAAAATTGCAGAGGGTGCCGGACTGGAACTGGACAAGCAACATCTGCTACGCCAGCTGAAGGCCGGCGAGAAGGTGCTTATGAGGGTGCAGCAGGAGAGGAACAAACTCCAAGATGCCAACACCCAGCTGGGCGAAGAACTAAAAGATGTTCGGGTCCAGCTGTCTGACTCCGTAAAGGAGAACCGACGGCTTCATCGTGGCATTTACAATAAGTGCTTGAGCAAACTCTTTTGAAAAGAAGAGTTCAGCGAGGAAGTCGATTGACAGAAATGTGTCTGTAGGTGTGCTCACGGGTCGTCCGGCGGAGGAAATTCCTGGTTCCACGGGTGACCTTCTTCCCGAGCTGCTGCAACTGCACGAACGTATTCGGCAGACGATGAGCAGCGTCGTCCAGGCCTTATTGCCGTTTGTCTCCCTACCCGAGGGTCTTGGAGGGCTTGCTGACAAGCTTCAGGGAGTACGGCAGCGCTTCCGTCTGTGGAAGATATCGGCCTGCCGTCAAGGCGCAAGAGAGGCCTGGGCCATGGTGAAGACACGGTACACGAAGGCTGATCGAAACCACATGGCCGAGGTCGGACCTGTGGGGCCCTATGGGAAGGAGATCCCGGTGAGCTTAATGTACGGCCAAGTAGAGTTGGCCGCGAAATATTCCCAACGGGACTGTAAACTAGACAACCTGTTAGATGGGATTGAAGAGGAGATCAATCAGTCAATTTGACGATGTAATTTTCAAATGACATGTAAAATGCCTTCTAGCTGGATTGTAGATCGTTTGTCTTTGCGGACCTTTTTGCTTCAACCACGGGACCCAACAGTCCGGAGTGTGTCCGAATACCCTAACGGTTAGAAAAACGGGGGCATGCATGGAGACCAGGCGTAGGGGTCATTAGTGCTTTATCAGACAAGTGCCCAACTAGTTATGTTATATTACATGGTTAGTAAGAAACATCTTCCTGGGAGAATATTTCCGTTAGGGGTTCCTTTCCCTGGGAGGCATGCCCTAAGGTGCATGTCCGTACTGCGAAGAGAGCAGAAAAAGCATCTGGGGGCAGATAAGTAAATAAGTAATAAATCATCTTTCAAGTCACCGACCGAATATTCCCTTAAGAATGCTAGCTTTTGGCTTCACCCAGTCTGAGGTACACATCCGGCTGACCCGGCAGTAACAATCGCAGAGGTGCTCCCTTTACCTCCTAGCCGAACAATCGAGAACGTAGGGGTAAGCACAGGAGCCAGGCAACCCAGCTTGGCCAAAACTTAAGTCATATTGATGCATATAATGGTGAATAAAAGGTACATGCGGAAGTATGACACATGTGTTGGGCATGAAGCCCGTATAATATAAGCTTCTGTTAAAGAAGCCCCCAGGTATAATGAGTGCGAGTAGCACATCAAGTGTGTGCGAACAATGCGCAGATCAGCCCGTCAAAGGCTTTAAAAAAAGGGGGAAGAAGGAGGGGAACAAGAGACAGTGAAAATATAAAAGGTGGACGGAGGAGGGAGACGAACTCTGAGTCTGGCGCTAGGCATAGAATCTTCGGAGACGGGCTGCGTTCCATGGGTTCGGCTCAAGTCGGTTGTCAGATGCGTTATGTAGACGGTATGCTCCGCCGGTCAGGACTTGGTCGATGACGAAGGGACCTTCTCATTTGGGCTTAAGTTTGTCCTTTTTCTTGTCCGGCAGGCGTAGAACAAGTTCGCCAACATTGTAAGTTTTGGCCCGTACTTCTCTACTTTGATATCTTCGAGCCTGCTGCTGATAGAATGCGGAACGAGCTTTTGCCACGTCCCGCTCCTCCTCTAAGGCGTCCAAACTATCCTGCCGATCCAACTCGGCTTCTCTTTCTTCGTACATGCGCACGCGAGGTGAGTCATGAATTATATCGCAGGGCAAAACTGCCTCTGCGCCGTACACCATAAAAAATGGTGTGAATCCAGTAGTGCGGTTCGGTGTGGTCCGCAGCCCCCAGAGTACGAAGTCGAGCTCCTCTACCTAGTGCATGTTAGATTCCGTGAGGGACCGCACTAATCTGGGTTTGATGCCGCTCATGATTAGACCATTTGCTCGTTCAACTTGACCATTAGTTTGGGGGTGATAGACTGAAGCGTAGTCGAGCTTGATGCCCATATTTTTGCACCAGAGTTTAACCTCGTCGATCGTGAAATTCGTGCCGTTATCAGTGATGATGCTGTGGGGGACACCATAATGGTGTACTACCCCGGATATGAAGTCTATCATGAGTCCGGAATCGGCCATTTTAACTGTCTTGGCCTCTATCCATTTGGTGAATTTCTCCACCATGACCAATAGGTATTTTTGCTTGTGGGTTCCCCCTTTAAGGGGTCCAACCATGTCAAGCCCCCAGACCGCGAACGTCCAGGTGATGGGTATAGTTTTGAGGGCAGTGGGTGGCATGTGGCTTTGATTAGCAAAGAGCTGGCAATCGACGCATCGTTGGACTAAGTCCTGAGCATCTGCCCGGGCAGTCGGCCAATAAAATCTTGTACGGAAGGCCTTGCCTACAAGGGCCCGGGCTGCGGCGTGGTGCCCGCCGAGTCCGGCGTGAATTTTAGCCAGGAGATTTCGCCCTTCCTCTTCGGAGATGCACCTTTGAAGGACTCCGGTTGTGCTTTTCTTATAAAGTTCTCCCTCGTGGACCTTGTAGGCTTTAGATCACCGAACTATGCAGCGGGCCTCATTTTGGTCTTCGGGAAGTTCCTGCCTAGTTAAGTAGGCTAGGAATGGTTCCGTCCACGGGGCGATTACTGCCATTATTTCGTGGGCTGAGGGTGTTATTTCATTGGCTGAGCCACCGACTGTGTCAGAATGTTCCGTGTTGGGTGGCGCGGTTGGTTCCGGGTTGCTATTTCCGGACTCCTCTTCCCATAGTACGGATGGCTTAAAGAGCCGCTCCAGGAAGATGTTTGGAGGGACGGCGTCGCGTTTTGCGCCGATGCGCACCAACACGTCGGCTGCCTGGTTATTATCCCGGGCTACATGGTGGAATTCGAGTCCTTCAAACCGAGCTGACATTTTTAAGACGGCGTTACGATAGGCTGCCATTTTCGGATCCTTGGTGTCAAAGTCCCCATTTACTTGGGATATTGCGAGGTTTGAATCCCCGCACACCTCTAGGTGTTGAATACCCATGGAGATTGCCATCCGAAGACCATGTAGAAGGGCCTCGTATTCGGCTGCATTGTTGGAGTCCGTGTACATTATCTGAAGTACGTATTGGACTGTGTCTTCGGTTGGGGACGTCAGTACGACGCCAGCCCCCAAGCCGGCCAACATTTTGGAGCCGTCGAAATGCATGATCCAATTGGAGTATGCGCCGTACTCTTTAGGGAGTTCGGCTTCGGTCCATTCGGCGATGAAGTCAGCCAAAACTTGCAACTTTATAGCTCGCCTTGGTTTGTAGGTTATGTCAAATGGTAAGAGCTCAATGGCCCATTTTGCAATCCTGCCCGTCGCGTCGCAGTTGTTTATAATGTCGTTGAGAGGTACTTCAGAGGCCACTGTTATCGAGCACTCTTGAAAGTAGTGTCGCAGCTTCCGAGATGCCATGAACACCGCGTACGCTATCTGTTGATAATGTGGATACCGGGACTTGCATGTAGTTAAGACAGTGGATACGTAGTACACTGGTTTTTGAAGAGGGAATTTGTGTCCTTCTGTTTCTCGTTCGATGACGAGCGCTGCGCTGACAACTTGATGTGTTGCTACGATATATAATAACATTGGTTTGCCTAGGTTGGGCGCGGCCAGGACCGTATTTGTTGCTAATATGGCCTTTATTTCTTTGAGTCCGGTCGTGGCAGCATCCGTCCACTCGAAGTGTTCGGTGCGCCGGAGGAGGCGATAGAGAGGCAATGCCTTTTCTCCCAAACAGGAGATGAAGCGGCTTAGAGCCGCCACACATCCAGTCAGTTTTTGTATTTGTTTGAGGTCTTTTGGGATATCCAATTGTGACAGAGCTCGGATCTTGGCTGGGTTTGCTTCAATTCGTCTACCGGATACAATGAAGCCCAAGAGCTTTCCGGCTGGTACGCCGAAAACGCATTTTTCCGGGTTGAGCTTAATGTCATATGCTCGGAGGTTGTCGAATGAGAGCCTCAAATCGTCTACTAGAGTTTCGACGTGTTTGGTCTTAACGACCACATCGTCTACGTATGCCTCCACTGTTTTGCCGATCTGGATAGCCAGACATGTCTGAATCATGCGCTGATATGTTGCGCCAGCATTTTTAAGTCCGAAGGGCATTGTGTTGAAGCAGAATGGTCCATATGGAGTAATGAATGCCGTTGCGGTCTGGTCTGTTTCCGCCATCTTGATTTGATGGTATCCGTAGTATGCGTCGAGGAAACACAATGAATCGTGCCCCGCGGTAGCATCGATGATTTGGTCGATGCGGGGGAGGGGGAAAGGATCCTTTGGACAGGCCTTATTAAGGTCTTTAGAATCCACACAAAGGCGCCAGGATTTGTCCTTTTTTGGTACCATTACCAGGTTCGCTAGCTAGTCTGGATGTTTTATATCTCTGATGAATCTGCTTCTAATAGTTTGGCTAGCTCCTCTCCCATTGCCTGTCTTTTGGGTTCAGAAAATCGTCGAAGAGCCTGTTTGACTGGCTTGAATCCTTTTAGGATATTTAGGCTGTGCTCTGCCAGCCTGCGTGGGATTCCTGGCATATCTGAAGGGTGCCAGGAAAAAATGTCCCAATTTTCCCGAAGGAATTCTCGTAGTGCGCCTTCTACATCAGGGTTTAATTGTGCCCCAATGGAGGCCGTCTTTCTGGGGTCCGTTGGATGGACATGGAATTTGACTATTTTGTCTGCTGGTTTAAAAGAGGTGGACTTAGATCTCTTATCGAGTATCACATCGTCCCTATTCACCGTGGAGCGTAGTGCAGTGAGTTCTTCTGCCGCTAGGGCTTCGGTTAGTGCCTCTAGGGCTAGTGCGGCTGTCTTATTTTCGGCGGGGAGTGCTATGTCCGGATCACTGACCAGAGTGATGATTCCATTGGCCCCGGGCATTTTGAGCTTCATGTACCCGTAATGGGGTATGGCTTGGAAAATTGTGAATGCCTCTCGCCCTAATAGAGCGTGATATCCGCTGCTGAACGGGGCCACTTGGAACATGACTTCCTTGGACCTGTAGTTGTCCGGCGAGCCGAACACCACATCTAGTGTGATTTTTCCTGTGCAGCGTACTTCCTGACTAGGGATTATTCCTCTAAAGGTTGTGCTGCTTTGCTCAATGCGGCTCCAGTCTATTTCCATTTTTTGGAGGGTTTCCTCGTAGATGAGGTTTAATCCGCTGCCACCATCCATGAGTACCTTGGTAAGACGAAAGCCATCCACTATTGGACTGAGGACCAATGCGGCTGGTGCTTGGGCTGTTCGGAATTTAGGTTCGTCGCTGGCATTGAAGGTGATAGCCGTGTCGCTCCATGGATTTGTTCTTGCTACTTGGTAGACTTTGGCGAGGCTGCGGATTGTTCGTTTCCGCATATTATTTGATGTGAAAGTCTCGAAGACTGTTAATACCGTACTGGTACTGTTGGGCTAGTTCTCCGGGGCTAAAAGCCCTTCGCCACTTTTGGCCACCTGCCGTAGTATCCAACATGCTCGAAGGCTATGTGTTGGAGTGGCGCCCTCTGTATTATGGATTTTGCAGGGTCCGCTGAGCCATCCCTTCAGTACGGTTTCGTACCCTTTAGGGGTTTTTTGCTTTTTGGTTTTTGACCCAGGTGCTTGAGCATGGTGCACCCTTTTATTCCGGACTAGGGTTGTGTTCAGGGCCGGATTGTCCCAAAATCTAGTTTCGGTTTTCCAGGCACTCTCCATCGCACAGTATTTTCGTACTATGGTCGCCAGGTCGGCGAAGCGCGTGACTTCGCCACGACTTATGGCGTTCATGATTCCCTTGTCCGTGCAATTGTTGCAAAAAATAGAGATTGCGCTTTCCTCATGGCAGTCCTTTATCCTGTCCATAACCAGGAGGAATCTGGCCCAGTAATGATGTACTGTTTCATCGGGCTCCTGCCGTATTTGAGATAGATCGCTTGTGTTTGGGTGGGCGGGTGGAACTAAATTCAGAACCCCGCCTAATCTGAGGCTTAAAGGCCGAGGAGTTTCCGGATTTGGATGCTTGGATTGCTGGAGGTCGTCCAACGAATCTAGTCCGCTGTCTGACTTTAGGTTCAGTACTCGATTGACGTTCATCCCTCCGCGGGAATCCGGCATGGAGGGATTGGGAATCCGGACATAACTGGTTTTTAACATAGAAGAAGAGTCGCCGTGTTGTTCTTCTACCACAGCAACATGGTGGGTAGCCTGGGGAGAGTAAATTTCTCTCAGATCGGTTTTAAGCCCAATCTGATCACAGTCTGTAGCGACTCCCAGGGTGGCGATGCGATCCAAGAGCTCATTTATGAAAGAGAGCTCCATCGGATCCAGCTGGTCGGTGAATTCCGAGTTGATGCAAAGATCGCTTTTGATGACCCGAGAGGTCATCGTCGAAGCGGTGGCCGAACAGGCGGTCATAAGAAAACCACCTAGCCGGATAGCTTGACCGGCGGCCAAAGCTCCTTTGGCGATGGTACCGTCTTTAAAGACGGGAAGAGGCATCCTTCCTGATTGCGACGGCATAGAGGAACTCTCAATGAAAGCACCAATGTCGGTGTCAAAACCGGCGGATCTCAGGTAGGGGGTCCCGAACTGTGCGTCTAGGCGGATGGTAACAGGAGACAATGGACATGATGTTTTACCCAGGTTTGGGCCCTCTTGATGGAGGTAAAACCCTACGTCCTGCTTGATTGATATTGATGATGTGTGTATTACAAGAGTAGATCTACCATGAGATCAAGGAGGCTAAACCCTAGAAGCTAGCCTATTGTATGATTGTTATTATGCCCTACGGACTAAAACCATCCGGTTTATATAGACACCGAAGAGGGCTAGGGTTACACAGAGTCAGTTACAATGGTAGGAGATCTACATATCCGTATCGCCAAGCTTGCCTTCCACGCCAAGGAAAGTCCCATCCGGACACGGGACGAAGTCTTCAATCTTGTATCTTCATAGTCTTGGAGTCCGGCCGATGATGATAGTTCGGCTATCCGGACACCCCCTAATCCGGGACTCCCTCAGTAGCCCCCAAACCAGGCTTCAATGACGACGAGTCCGGCGCGTATATTGTCTTCGGCGTTGCAAGGCGGGATCTCCTTCAAATTCCATGTGCCTGCCGAATGGTGTCCGGCTTCCTTACAAATGTTGCGCTCCTTGGCTTCCACGTCCAATAATGGCCCTCTTCCACGTGTCGTATGAATGCGAAAAGCTAGGGTATTTTTGCGTTTTACCCCCTAGCCGCGCGAATGAGCTGCCTATAAGAGAGGCGAGGATCTAGATCCAAATCACACCATCCTTTTTCCGCAAGTACTCATCAAAGCGCCTCTGACAAAAATCCATTCCATCATGGATAGTCGACGCGGCTCCTCCTCTCGCGCCCCCAGCCCTCAGCCAGGAGATTGGAGGAGATGTTCAGTTCCGCATAGCGAGCTAGTGGCGCTCCAAGCAAAGGGATATCTTCCCCCGGCCTTCATGGTTCCGGTTCGAGCCGGACTGGCCACCTACAAGGGTGGAAAGCAGGCGGAGAGCGTCCCCAATCCCTCCGGAGGAGAGCGGGTATGCTTCGTCCCTTATCTAATAAGGGGACTCGGATTTCCCATACATCCGTTTCTCCGGGGGCTCCTGGAGTTCTATGGACTCCAGCTTCACCACCTTACACCTGCCTCTATTTTGCACATCGCGGGCTTTGTAGCTCTTTGCGAGCTGTTCTCAAGAAATTAAAATGATGCACTCATTTTGATACTTCTTGCTTGAGTATACTTCGGGTAAAATCATCTTCGTATGCTCACGATCCACACACATAGATGAACCTAGGACTAATACCTGAGATTTACTGGACAAACATAGTTAGACCCCTACATGTAAATTGTAATCAACATCAAAACATGATGTAAGGGCATGATTGCACTTTCAGATACCCTGATTTTTGGCCCTTTCTTTTTCTTTTGATTTTATAGATATTTTGCTTGAGTTTTATTTTTCTGTGGTTATGTGGTCTGCAAACTGGAGAAGATGACCTATTCTTCCTTTCCAGAGTGGATTGTCATCCTCATCATCCCCTCAAGATCATGTAATTTTCATCTTGGCCCAACCCCAGTATTCTTTTCCTTAGGAATATTCTTTTTTCTGTTAAAGGAATAGCCCTATTTGCCCTAGGTTGTGAAGCAACCTATATTTCCATCACTCAAAATTCCCAAATAATTCTCATAAATTGTTCGGGTCATATCTTCATCAAATATGGCAAAACTTTTCCTTGCCATGTTCAAAAATATTTCACAATTTTTTTTCCTACTCTTCCCTAAATGGCACTTTGTGCAGTAAGTGCTATTTATCTTTGCTCATTTGACTCCAAACTCTTTGGACACCTTTTCCTTTCCATATCATTGCCTCATGCAAATTTTCATACTCATTTGCCTAGTAGTTATTTATCTGTGATTTTCCAAATTTTCTGTCCAGAAAGAAACTTTGTGAAGGAGGTGCAAGCTATGCATATCCAAATGATTTGAAATTTTTGCATACCTCCATATAATCAAATCATGACTCTCCACCAAATTTAAGCTCATGTAACTCATCCATGTGAGCCCAGCTTCAAATCTTTGTTTCTGGTTTGATTTTCAGTTTGTGAAGCAAGTGTATTTTATATTGCTTAATTTTAGCTGAAAATTAAGCAGGATATGCTCCTACCTATATAAGCTCTCTCCACGAAATTTTGGCTCATTTCATTTAACCAATTTCCCTCAGAAATTTTCCCCAGTTCCTGAACAGATTGGAACTTTGTGAAGCAAGTACCATTTTGGAGTATCCAAATGGTATGAAACTTTTACAGAGTCTTCATATGTTCAAATAACTCCTCTATTCCAAATTTCAACTCAATATAAGCAAGTATGTGAGTGCTACTTCTTGCTTTGTATTTCTGATCAAATTGGCACTTTGAACAGCAAGTCCCACTTATCTTCATCCTAATGACCTGAAACTTTTCCATCTTAATCACTGTAGTGATTGATCTAACCCAGCCAAAGCACAACCTTCATCTCCAAGCATGTGAGCCGCAAAAAGTTACAAACACCTTGATGTGCACTTGTATTCTTGCTGCCTGTGATCACACCTGGGTTGACTATGCTTGTTTGTCTCCTCCTTGGCATCTCCCTCTGTACGCCTTGTCTCCCCGACATGATTTGGCCGATCTTAGGACGGGTAATCGTCCAGTTCACGCGGTGACAGCGTAGCCTGGCATTCCATGGACGCGCTGTGGGCGTCACTTTGTTCCGGCCCCTCCCCCTCTCGTCGTTCCCTCGCGCCACTGTTTGTCTAACCGGTTTCTCTTGTCATCCTCTTCTCCCTGGACCCCTCTCCCCCTCCATTTGTGTGGCACCCCGGCTCAGAGCGACTGGTTTACCTTGCATTGCCAGCCCAGAGACCTTGTCTTCTGGCAACACACAACAACTTGGTACAGAAAAGCAACTGCTTTATTTATGCTAGCGGAGCATAGTTCATATTATAACAGTTAGCGAGGCCAAGAGGCACACACGTTCTGGCTGAACAATATGTACATTATTTAGTGAACATAAAGGGGCCTCGATCATGACAACTACGCGGCAGCGGAACAACATCGTAGCGGGACTCCATAGCATAGTGACACCCATGTGGACACGATCTAGACTCGGACATCACTCCTTTCCAACGAGACTTTCCTGAAATCTGGCATGACATGCCAGGTCAGTACATTGAATGTACTTGCAAGCTCACAACAAGCATAAACATAATGACAAACAATATCATGATACTTAACCAATTATTAACAATGCAACAATATATCCAACATGCTGTGAATATGCTCATCTGGTACTCGTCCCATGGACTGGCTTACAGAACGTGATCATTTCCAGAACACAAATGTGATGATCTTAAAAACAAACTCGTGATCCATACGGCGATCACAGCCCGACCAATACATGGCCCGTGATCCTTACGATGATCACAACCCGACCAATAAATGGCCTGTGATCCTTACGGCGATCACAACCCGACCAATACATGGCCCATGATCCTTACGGCGATCACAACCCGAGCAATAAATGGCCCGTGATCCTTACGGCGATCACAACCCGACCACACCTGGTCCAACTCAACATGATGGACTTACTGCCATCCTTAGTGCAAACTTAGTGTGCAAATTTATTAAGTGTTGACCCATGGTGTACCCTACTTTTGAGCGTGTCCGTAACCGTGGACTCGGCTATCGATAGATTAATACACTCTGCAGAGGTAGCGCACTGGACCCACACTGCGGAACCCATGGCCTCGCACTCCCATTCGAGTGGACCAATGACATTCCGACGAAACCACTTCATTGTCATGACACTCCCCCGGCCACTCCGACTCAATCCCCATCGTGCTAGTCCTGGGCGGCCCCGTGTCTAGCTCAAGACACCTCGACGACCGTCGTGGCCACGATCTACTCTAGGGCCCGGTACCGAAAACTTAACTTAACAACGGGCTCACTAGGTTATGCCTGCTTACCGGGCCAGGGTACAACACGCCCATAACCTTCCCTAGGTGGAGGCACCGACCAGAGGAACGACAATGAAACGCATTAAGGCCGTCCCATACCGGCAAATGTGGTTGCACTGGGAAAAACTCGTTTCAGCGGCACCATGACCCGGTTAACAACATATTCAAGTTGAGTTACTTATCAGGTTCAACTTAGGGTGAAAATAACCGGTGTCATAATGCCATGCCATGCATCACTAACATATGCATCACATATCCATGAAAATGACCAAGTCAACTACGCTCCCATGGAGCCATCATCATCTCAAGATACTTCTCTGGTTAAGATCAAACCTCACTTAAACAAGAACCATTTCTAGCATTCTCATCATTTTTCATCATGCAAGAATAATAATTAAACTAATTATTAACCTCCATGACCATATCATTTTATCATTACTCATATCTAAGTTCTTGTTAGCTCATCAGCAAGATTCATTTCAAACTTTCTGTAAATCAAGCATATTTAACATGACAAGCATCTAACAGAATATAATTATAATAATTATTTAAATGCATGAATAATCATAAGTTCAAGTAGGAAAATCACAAATATTGAAGTGGCACTATGAAAATGTTGCTGTGGCTTGCCTTCATGCTGACGAGGTTCACAAATCTCCTGGTGATCCTCAAGACAAGCTTGCTCTTCTGAAAATAAATAAAACCACAAAAAGAAAACATCGAGAAACCTTATGAAAATTAACAGAAAATCTAGACAGCAAGGAAAAATCCCATCTATTGGGTGCTGTTAGATTTTTGGACAAAGAACACAATGCAAAAAGAATCAATGCATTTGGACTTATAGATAAAAATTATGGTTGTTTGAAGTTTCCTGGATTTAAATGAATTTGAAAATAAAAATAAATAGACTGGGGGGGGGGGGTTGATACGTCTCCAACGTATCTATTATTTTTGATTGCTCCATGCTAATTTATCTACTGTTTTGGACTATATTGGGCTTTATTTTCCACTTTTATATTATTTTTGGGACTAACCTATTAACCGAAGGCCCAGCCCAGAATTGTTTTTTTGCATATTTCAGTGTTTCGAAGAAACGAAATATCAAACAGAGTCCAAACAGAATGAAACCTTTCGGAACGTGATTTTCTCACCGAACGTGATCCAGGAGACTTGGACCCTGCTCCAAGGAACAAAAGAGGCGGTCACGAGGGTGGGAGACGCCCACCTGGGGCACGCCCCCCTACCTCGTGGCCCCCCTGTTGCTCCATCGACGTACTCCTTCCTCCTATACATACCTACGTATCCCCAAACGATCAGAAAAGGAGCCAAAAACCTAATTCCACCGCCGCAACCTTCTGTATCCACGAGATCCCATCTTGGGGCCTGTTCCGGAGCTCCGTCGGAGGGGGCATCCACCATGGAGGGCTTCTACATCAACACCATAGCCCCTCCGATGAAGTGTGAGTAGTTTACTTCAGACCTTCGAGTCCATAGCTAGTAGCTAGATGGCTTCTTCTCTCTTTTTGGATCTCAATACATTGTTCTCCCCCTCTCTCATGGAGATCTATTCGATGTTATCTTCTTTTTGCGGTGTGTTTGTTGAGACCGATGAATTGTGGGTTTATGATCTAGCTTATCTATGAACAATATTTGAATCTTCTCTGAATTCTTTTATGTATGATTGAGTTATCTTTGCAAGTCTCTTCGAATTATCCTTTGGTTTGGCCAACTAGATTGGTAGTTCTTGCAATGGGAGAAGTGCTTAGCTTTGGGTTCAATCTTGCGGTGCCCTTTCCCAGTGACAGAAAGGGTAGCAAGGCACGTATTGTATTGTTGCCATCGAGGATAACAAGATGGGGTTTTTATCATATTGCATGAATTTATCCCTCTACATCATGTCATCTTGCTTAAGGCGTTACTCTATTTTTAACTTAATACTCTAGATGCATGCTGGATAGCGGTCGATGAGTGGAGTAATAGTAGTAGATGCAGAATCGTTTCGATCTACTTGTCTTGGGCGTGATGCCTATATACATGATCATACCTAGATATGCTCATAACTATGCTCAATTCTGTCAATTGCTCAACAGTAAGTTCACCCACCATAGAATATCTATGCTCTTGAGAGAAGCCACTAGTGAAACCTATGGCCCCCGGGTCTATTCTCATCATATCAATCTCCATTACTTTATTACTTGCTTTGTTTTTTGCTTTGCCTTTTACTTTTCACTTTGCATCTCTATACCAAAAATACCAAAAATATTATTTATCATCTCTATCAGATCTCACTCTTGTAAGTGACCGTGAAGGGATTGACAACCCCTAATCGCGTTGGTTGCGAGGAGCTATTGTTTTGTGTCGGTACGAGTGACTTGTGCGTGGTCTCCTACTGGATTGATACCTTGGTTCTCAAAAACTGAGGGAAATACTTACGCTACTTTGCTGCATCATCCTCTCCTCTTCAGGGAAATCCAATGCAGTGCTCAAGAGGTAGCAAGAAGAATTTCTGGCGCCGTTGCCGGGGAGGCTCACGCAAGAGCAAGTCAACCATACCAAGTACCCATCACAATACCTATCTCTCGCATTACATTATTTGCCATTTGCCTCTCGTTTCCCTCTCCCCCACTTCACCCTTGCCGTTTTATTCGCCCTATCTTTCCCAATCTCCTCCTCTTTTTCCCGTTTCCTTTTTGTTTGCTCGTGTGTTAGTTTGCTTGCTTGTCATCATGACTAGTCTCATATCTTCTCCCTTATCTCCCGAGAATGAAGTTCTAAATTTTAAGCAAAGGGAGGGAGAAAATCTAAAAGACGCTTAGTATAGAATTTGCAATGCTCAAAATAGATCTACCAGGAAGCAATCTACTTCAGTTCTTCTTCGTAATTTTTACGTAGGTGCTAATCCTTGGTATAGATATATCCTTGATACCATTACCAGAGTGAATTTCTTGGGTAGCCATACTTTTGATTCTTATAATGCTTTAATAGATTTATTTGGCTCACCACCTCTTTTGATTAATGGAACTATGTTAACTTTGGAGCATGTTATGCAAAGACTTGAAATTATTGAGAATAAAGTTGCTACCATTGAATCAATTGAAAATCTTGATAGAAAGATCCATAATCAAATTACCCAATATGGATCTAAGGTAGGAATGACTTTGAAAAATATTAAAGAAAAAGAACCCATAGTTAATGAGAAAATAAATCTAGATTCCACAAGAATCGATAAACTTGAGGGTATCATTACCAACTTGGGAACCACTTTTTCTTCCGTACAAAACACTCCAAGTTCTCCTACTAAAAATACTAAGCTCATTTATGTTCCTAAGAATAAGGCTGAATCATCTAGTAAGGAAACTGTAGATCTTAAATCTATAAGTGTTCATCCCAATCTTTTTACCATCATTAAGGAACCTTTTGCTATGAATGAATTTTTCGATCTTTTGCCTGAAAATTTGACAATTACTAGAAAGAAAGAAAATTCTAAAGGAGGTAGATGCCTCATTGAAGAATTGCCTACCAAAGATGGCAATACCTAGATCTATCCTTGCTTTTATGCCTAGCTAGGGGCGTTAAACGATAGCGCTTGTTGGGAGGCAACCCAATTTTATTTGTGTTTTTTGTTTTTGCTTATGTTTAGGAATAAATAATCCATCTAGCCTCTGTTTGGATGTGGTTTTATGTTTTAATTAGTGTTTGTGCCAAGTTGAACCTATAGGATAACCTACGATGATAGTTGATTTGATTCTGCTGAAAAACAGAAACTTTGCACGCACAAATATAATTTTGTTAAATCACAGAAACGTGATTTTGCGTTGATTCTTTTTTCTTATGTTCAATAAACAAATTGTACAGGAATTACTATTTTGGTAGAATTTTTAGAGTTCCATAAGTTTGCGTTAGTTACAGATTGCTACAGACTGTTCTGTTTTTGACAGATTCTGTTTTACGTGTGTTGTTTGCTTATTTTGATGAATCTATGGCTAGTAAAATAGTTTATAATCCATAGATAAGTTGGAATACAGTAGGTTTAACACCAATACAAATAAAGAATGAGTTCAGTACAGTACCTTGAAGTAGTCTTTTGTTTTCTTTCTCTAACGGAGCTCACGAGATTTCTATTGAGTTTTGTGTTGTGAAGTTTTCAAGTTTTGGGTGAATTCTTTTGATGGATTATGGAACAAGTAGTGGCAAGAGCCTAAGCTTGGGGATGCCCATGGCACCCCGAAGATAATCCAAGGACACCAAAAAGTCAAAACTTGGGGATGCCCCGGAAGGCATCCCCTCTTTCGTCCACTTCCATCGGTAATTTACTTGGAACTATATTTTTATTCACCACATGATATGTGTTTTGCTTGGAGCGTCCTGTATTATTTGCGTCTTTGCTTGTTAGTTTAACACAATCATCCTTTCTATACACACCTTTTGAGAGAGCCATAAATGAATTGGAATTTGTTAGAATACTCTATGTGCTTCACTTATATCTTTTGAGCTTGATAGTTTTGCTTATAGTGCTTCACTTATATTTTTTTTTGAGCGTGATAATTTTTTCTCTAGTACTTCACTTAGATCTTTTAGAGCACGGTGGTGGATTTGTTTTAAAGAAACTATTGATCTCTCATGCTTCACTTAGATTATTTTGAGTCGTTAATAGCATGGTAATTTGCTTAATATCAATATACTTGGTATTCAAGATATGTGAAACTTTCTTTTGAGTGAATTGAATACTAAGATAAGTTTGATGCTTGATAATTGTTTTGAGATATGGAGGTGATAATATCAAAATCATGCTAGTTGGGTGATTATGAATTCAAATAATTCTTGTGTTGAAGTGTGCAAGTCCCGTAGCATGCACGTATGGTTAAAGTTGTGTAACAAATTTGAAACATGAAGTGTACCTGGCTTGTGCATCCTTATGAGTGGCGGTCGGGGACGAGCGATGGTCTTTTCCTACCAATCTATCCCCCTAGGAGCATGCACGTAGTACTTGATTTTTGATGACTTCTACAATTTTGCAATAAGTATATGAGTTCTTTTGACTAATGTTGAGTCCATGGATTATACGCACTCTCACCTTTCCGCCTTTGCTAGCCTCTTCGGTACCGTGCATTGCCCTTTCTCAAATTGAGAGTTGGTGCAAACTTCGCCGGTGCATCCAAACCCCGTGATACGATACACTCTATCACACATAAACCTCCTTATATCTTCCTCAAAACAGCCACCATACCTACCTATCATGGCATTTCCATAGCCATTCCGAGATATATTGCCATGCAACTTCCATCATCATCATCATGACATACATTACTTTTTTCATATTGCCATTGCATGATCATGTAGTTGACATCGTATTTTTGGCAAAGCCACCATGCATTATTTTTCATACATGTCACTCTTGATTCATTGCACCATCCCGGTACACCGCCGGAGGCATTCATATAGAGTCATATCTTGTTCTAAGTTTCGAGTTGTAATCCTTATGTTGTAATCAATAGAAGTGTGATGATCATAATTATTAGAGCATTGCCCAAACAAAAAAAGAGAAAGGCCAAAAAAGGCCCCCAAAAAAAGAAAATAAATAAAAAGGGCAATGCTGCTATCTCTTTTTCTACACTTGTGCTTCAAAGTAGCCCCTTGGTCTTCATGTAGTGAGTCTCATATATTGCGCTTCAAAGTAGCACCTTGTTCTTCATATAGTGAGTCTCATAAGTTGTCTTTTTATACTAGTGGGAATTTTTCATTATAGAACTTGGCTTGTATATTCCTACGACGGGCTTCCTCAAATGCCCTAGGTCTTCATGAGCAAGCGAGTTGGATGCACACCCACTAGTTTTCTTTTGTTGAGCATTCATAGCTCTAGTGCATCCGTTGCATGGCAATCCCTACTCCTCATGTTGACATCAATTGATGGGCATCTCCATAGCCTGTTGATTATCCTCGTCAATGTGAGATTTTCTCCTTTTTTGTCTTCTCCACACAATCCCCATCATCATATTCTATTCCACCCATAGTGCTATATCCATGGCTCACGCTCATGTATTGCGTGAAGGTTGAAAAAGTTTGAGATTATTTAAGTATGAAACAATTGCTTGGCTTGTCATCGGGGGTATAGAAGCTGGGAACATCTTTGTGTGACGAAAATGAAGCATAGCCTAACTATATGATTTTGTAGGGATGAACCTACTTTTGCCATGCTATTTTGAGAAGACATGATTGCTTTGATTAGTATGCTTGAAGTATTATTATTTTTATGTCAATATGAACTTTTCTCTTGAATCTTTCGGATCTGAATATTCATATCACAATTAAGAAGATTTACATTGAAATTATGCCAAAGTATCACTCTGCATCAAAAATTCTCTTTTTATCATTTACCTACTCGAGGACGAGCAGGAATTAAGCTTGGGGATGCCTGATACGTCTCCAACGTATCTATAATTTTTGATTGCTCCATGCTACTTTATTTACTGTTTTGGACTATATTGGGCTTTATTTTCCACTTTTGTATTATTTTTTGGACTAACCTATTAACCGGAGGCCCAGCCCAGAATTGCTGTTTTTTTTGCCTATTTCAGTGTTTTAAAGAAACAGAATATCAAACGGAGTCCAAAAGGAATGAAACCTTCGGGAACGTGATTTTCTCACTGAACGTGATCCAGGAGACTTAGACACTGCTCCAAGGAACAAAAGAGGCGGTCATGAGGGTGGGGGGCGCCCCCCCTAGGGCGCGCCCCCTGCCTCGTGGCCCCCCTGTTGCTCCACCGACGTACTCCTTCCTCCTATATATATATATACATATCCCCCAAACGATCAGAAAAGGATCCAAAAACCTAATTCCACCGCCGCAACCTTCTGTATCCACGAGATCCCATCTTGGGGCCTGTTCCGGAGCTCCGCCGGAGGGGGCATCCACCATGGAGGGCTTCTACATCAACACCATAGCCCCTCCGATGAAGTGTGAGTAGTTTACTTCAGACCTTCGGGTCCATAGCTAGTAGCTAGATGGCTTCTTCTCTCTTTTTGGATCTCAATACAATGTTCTCCCCCTCTCTCGTGGAGATCTATTCGATGTAATCTTCTTTTTGCGGTGTGTTTATTGAGACCGGTGAATTGTGGGTTTATGATCCAGCTTATCTATGAACAATATTTGAATCTTCTCTGAATTCTTTTATGTATGATTGAGTTATCTTTGCAAGTCTCTTCAAATTATCCTTTTGGTTTGGCCAACTAGATTGGTAGTTCTTGCAATGGGAGAAGTGCTTAGCTTTGGGTGCAATCTTGCGGTGTCCTTTCCCGGTGACAGAAGGGGCAGCAAGGCACGTATTGTATTGTTGCCATCGAGGATAACAAGATGACTTTTTTTATCATATTGCATGAATTTATCCCTCTACATCATGTCATCTTGCTTAAGGCATTACTCTGTTTTTAACTTAATACTCTAGATGCATGCTGGATAGCGGTCGATGAGTGGAGTGATAGTAGTAGATGCAGAATCGTTTCGATCTACTTGTCTTGGACGTGATGTCTATATACATGATCATACCTAGATATGCTCATAACTATGCTCAATTCTGTCAATTGCTCAACAGTAATTTGTTCACCCACTGTAGAACATCTATGCTCTTGAGAGAAGCCACTAGTGAAACCTATGGCCCCCGGGTCTATTCTCATCGTATCAATCTCCATTACTTTATTACTTGCTTTGTTTTTACTTTGCCTTTTACTTTTCACTTTGCATCTCTACACCAAAAATACCAAAAATATTATTTATCATCTCTATTAGATCTCACTCTCGTAAGTGACCTTGAAGGGATTGACAACCCCTAATCGCGTTGGTTGCGAGGAGCTATCGTTTTGTGTAGGTACGAGGGACTTGTGCGTGGTCTCCTACTGGATTAATACCTTGGTTCTCAAAAACTGAGGGAAATACTTATGCTACTTTGCTGCATCATCCTCTCCTCTTCGGGGAAATCCAACGTAGTGCTCAAGAGGTAGCAGGGGTGACGTCGAAGGCGTAAACGCCCAGGGCGCCACCGCTCATACCGCTTCACGCGCATACTGAGTGGCTGACTAGCAGGCCCTGCTAGTCAGGCCAGAAGGAGGGGGATAAGGAAACAGAGGGAGGCGGAGCTTTGCTAGAGCATACGCCGGCGGCGAGGGTTCTTGGGGTCAAATGAGAGGGGGGGATCGAAGGAGAAGAAGATGGCGCACCTGCCCGTACCGTAGCGTGGCTAGAGGTGACCGGACGGCGTCGGAAACGGCCTCTCAAGTGGAGGCAGAGGGCAGAGGTCACCGGAGACCAAGACGATAGCAGCTCGAGGCGGCTCCAGGGGCTCCAGCGGGGCGGAACGGCTTCACCGAAGAGTGGTGGTGGCCCTGGCAGGGTCGCCCTGGCCTTGGAGAGGTCGGAGCTGCGGAGACGATCCGAAGGGGATCGCCAGCAAGCTCGGGCTTCGGGACGGCAGCCTGCGACCTGCCTGGCCGGGCTGCGGCTGACGAGTCCTGGATTAGGGGGTATTCGGACAGCCGGACTATACACTTTGTCCGGACTATTGGAGCGTGAAGATACAAGACTCAAGACTCCGTCCCGTGTCCGGATGGGACTCTCCTTTGCATGGAAGACAAGCTTGGCGATCCGGATAGTAGATTTCCTTCTTTGTAACCGACTCTCTGTAAACCCTACCTCCCTCCGGTGTCTATACAAACCGAGAGTTTAGTCCTTAGAGACAAAATCACAATCATCATAGGCTAGCCTCTAGGGTCTAGCCTCTATGATCTCGTGGTAGATCAACTCTTGTACTACTCATATCATCAATATCAATCAAGCAGGAAGTAGGGTTTTACCTCCATCGAGAGGGCCCGAACCTGGGTAAAACATCGTGTCCCTTGCCTCCTGTTACCATTAGCCTTAGACGCACAGATCGGGACCCCCTACCCGAGATCCGCCGGTTTTGACACCGACATTGGTGCTTTCATTGAAAGTTCCTCTGTGTTGCCGCTGCAAGGCTCGATGGCCCGTCTCGTTGTCAAGGACAACATCACCTCTGGGGGAGCGCTGGCGCTAGGCCAAACTCTCCGACTAGGCGGCTTCATCATGGCCGCCCGATCGGCTTCTGCACCGATGATGACCTCTCGGGTCATCAAAAACAGCCTCCACATCAATTCGGAACTCGCCGAACAGATGAATCCAATAGAGATCTCCTCCCTCAATGAGCTCTTGGATTGCATCGCCGCTTTGGGAGTCGCTACAGACTACGATCGAATCGGGCTTAAACCCGACCAGAGGGATATTAAAACCCCACCGGTCACCCATGAGATAGCGGTAGTGGAAGAGCCACACATGGATTATCCCTCTACTTTGAGGACGAATTATGTCCGGATCACCGAGATCTCTGAGCCGGATACCCACTCGAAGGAGGACATGACCCAGACCCCGGACTTAGAATCGGGCATCAGGCTGGAAAAATCAGGCAGCACCCTGGATCCCGAGCTGTCAAGCCCGGAAGCTCCTTTGCCCCTGGGAGTTAGATCGGATCAGAATCCAGATTCAGCTACACCCACCCTCCCAGACTTAAACCGTCTCTCCCATATCAGACAAGAGCCCCAAGAGACAGTACATCCCTACTGGGTCAGATTCCTCCTTGTGCTAAACAGGGTTAAGGACTGTCGTAAGGAAGACGCAATCTCACTTTTCTGCAAAAACTGCACGAACAAAGGAATCCTTAATGCTATAAGTCGCCATGACATAGTACACTTTGACGACCTAGCAGCCATAGTACAGAAGTACCGTGCAATGGAGAGCACCTGGACAACCCAAATAGACTTCTGGGATAATCCGGCTCCCACTAAAACCTTTGTCCAAACTAAAAGGGCGAACTCTTGTAAGTTACCCGATCCAATTCCCAGAAAACCAAAGCCCACTCCAAGGCATGGAACCTTATTGGAAGAATGGCTCAATGGGCATGCAAAATTCACAGCACGCCCGATACTACACCAACACATAGCCTTAGATCATGTTGGATACTCCGGCAGGTGGCAAAAAGCAGCGAGGATCTTGTGGTAAGCCACAAAGCAGAGCAACACCCTGCCAAAGAAAACAATATGGTACTGACAGTCTTCAAGACTTTCGCCTCAAATAATAGGCGCAAGCGAGCTCATCGAAATTTCGCTGAAATCTGCCACGTAGCAAAAATAAATCTGTGGAACGACACTGCTATAACCTTCAGTGCCAGTGACGAACCCCAATTCCAGACACTCTAGGCACCAGCCGCTTTGGTCCTTAGCCTAATCGTGGACGGCTTTCGGCTCACTAAAGTACTCATGGACGGTGGAAGCGGATTAAACTTGATCTACGAAGAACCACTCAACAAGATGGAAATTGATAAAGGCCGCATTGAGCAAAGTGGCACAACCTTCACGGGAATCATCCCTAGTCGGGAGGCACGGTGTGCAGGAAAAATCACACTCGATGTGGTATTCGACACCCCGGAGAATTACAGGTCCGAAGAAATCACATTCCAAGTGGCCCCTTTCAGCAGCGGATACCACGCCCTTTTAGGGCGGGACACATTCAAAAGCTTTCAAGCTATACCCCATTACGGGTACATGAACCTCAAAATGCCCGGGCACAATGGAATCATCACTCTAGCCAGTGATCCGGACGTCGCACTCCGCGCCGAAAATAAAACCACATCACTAGCCCTGCAAGCATTATCCGAAGCCCTAGTGGCCTAAGAATTAACAACGCTGCGCACCACAATGGACAAGGACGACGTGATACTCGACAAACGATTTAAGTCCACCTCATTCAAACCCGCGGACGAGATAGTCAAATTGCAGGTACATCCAACGGACTCCACGAAGATAGCTTCCATCGGGACACAGTTGAGCCCCATAATGGACGCCGCACTACGAGACTTCCTACGCGAGAATTGGGACATTTTTTCCTAGCATCCTTCGGACATGCCAGGCATCCCATGCAGACTGGCCGAACACAGTCTCAATATACTGAAAGGATACAAGCCAGTCAAATAGACGCTTAGGCACTTTTCAGAGCCTAAACGGCAAGCCATGGGAGAAGAGCTAGCCAAGCTACTTGAGGCCGGATTCATCAGAGATATCAAGCATCCGGATCGGCTGGCAAATCTGGTAATGGTACCGAAGAAGGACAAATCCTGGCGCCTATGCGTCGATTTCAAAGACCTCAACAAGGCTTGCCCCAAGGATCCTTTCCCCCTCCCTCGAATCGACCAAATCATCGACGCCACCGCAGGACATGACTCATTGTGTTTCCTCGACGCATACTCTAGATACCATTAAATAAAGATGGCAGAGTCCGACCAAGCTGCAACGACCTTCATAACACCATATGGTCCTTTCTGCTTCAACACTATGCCTTTCGGGCTTAAAAATGCCGGCGCAACCTATCAACGCATGATTGAAACATGTCTGGAAAAGAAAATCGGCAAAATAGTGGAGGCCTACGTGGACGAAGTGGTCATAAAAACAAGACACGTCGAAACCCCAATAGATGACTTGAGGCTTACATTCGATAACCTCTGAACAAATGGCATCAAGCTAAACCCGGAGAAGTTGCTCGGCTTCATTGTTTCCAATAGAGGAATTGAACCAAACCCGGCCAAAGTCCGAGCTCTATCGCAGTTGGCTATCCCAACAGACCTCAAGCATACCCAGAAACTAGCTGGATGCATGGCTGCCTGATACATCTCCAACGTATCTATAATTTTTGATTGCTCCATGCTACTTTACCTACTGTTTTGGACTATATTGGGCTTTATTTTCCCCTTTTATATTACTTTTGGGACTAACCTATTTACCGGAGGCCCAGCCCAGAAGTGCTATTTTTTGCCCTTTTCAGTATTTCGAAGAAACAGAATATCAAATGGAGTCCAAACGGAATGAAACCTTCGGGATCATGATTTTCCAACCGAACATGATCCAGGAGACTTGGACCCTACTCCAAGAAGTGCCAGAGGCGGTCATGAGGGTGGAGGGCGTGCCCCCTACCTCGTGGGCCCCTCGGAGCTCCACCGACGTACTCCTTCCTCCTATATATACCTACGTATCCCCGAACGATCAGAACAGGAGCCAAAAACCTAATTCCACTGCCGCAACCTTCTGTATACACGAGATCCCATCTTGGGGCCTGTTCCGGAGCTCCACCGGAGGGGCCATCCACCATGGAGGGCTTCTACATCATCACCATAGCCCCTCCGATGAAGTGTGAATAGTTTACTTCAGATCTTCGGGTCCATAGCTAGTAGCTAGATGGCTTCTTCTCTCTTTTTGGATCTCAATACAATGTTCTCCCCCTCTCTCGTGGAGATCTATTTGATGTAATCTTCTTTTTGCGGTGTGTTTGTTGAGACCGATGAATGGTGGGTTTATGATCCAGTATTATCTATGGAAAATATTTGATTCTACTCTGAATTCTTTTATGTATGATTGATTTATCTTTGCAAGTCTCTTCGAATTATCTTTTTTGGTTTGGCCAACTAGATTGGTAGTTCTTGCAATGGCAGAAGTGCTTAGCTTTGGGTTCAATCTTACGGTGTCCTTACTTAGTGATAGAAAGAGTTGCAAGGCACATATTGTATTGTTGCCATCATGGATAACAAGATGGTTTTTTTATCATATTGCATGAATTTATCCCTCTACATCATGTCATCTTGCTTACGGTGTTACTCTGTTTTTACTTAATACTCTAGATGCATGCTGGATAGCAGTCGATGAGTGGAGTAATAGTAGTAGATGCAGAATCGTTTCGATCTACTTGTTTTGGACGTGATGCCTATATACATGATCATTGCCTAGATATACTCATAACTATGCTCAATTCTGTCAATTGCTCAACAATAATTTGTTCACCCACCGTAGAATACTTGTGCTCTTGAGAGAAGCCACTAGTGAAACCTACGGCCCCCAGGTCTATTCTCATCATATCAATCTATATGATTTTATTTACTTGTTTGTTTTTACTTTAACTTTACTTTTTACTTTGCATCTATCTATCAAAAATACCAAAAATATTATCTCTATCAGATCTCACTCTCGTAAGAGACCGTGAAGGGATTGACAACCCCTAAGCGTTGGTTGTGAGTTGCTATCGTTTTGTGTAGGTACGAGGGACTTGTGCATGATCTCCTACGGGATTGATACCTTGGTTCTCAAAAACTGAGGGAAATACTTACGCTACTTTACTGCATCATCCTCTCTTCTTCGGGGAAATCCAATGCAGTGCTCAAGAGGTAGCAGAAGAATTTATGGCGCTGTTGCCGGGGAGGCTCACGCAAGCAAGTCAACCATACCAAGTACCCATCGCAATCCCTATCTCTCGCATTACATTATTTGCCATTTTCCTCTCGTTTTCCTCTCCCCCACTTCACCCTTGACGTTTTATTCGCCCTCTCTTTCCCAATCTCCCCCTCTCTTTCCCGTTTGCCTATTTCTCGTTGCCTTTCTGTTTGCTTGTGTGCTAGCTCCTTTGTTTGCTTGTCATCATGACTAGTTTCTTATCTTCTCTGTTATCTCCCGAGAATGAAGTTCTAAATTTTAAGCAAAGGGAGGGATAAAATCTAAAAGATCCTTGGTATAGAATTTGCAATGCTCAAAATAGATCTACCAGGAAGCAATCTACTTCAGTTCTTCTTCGCAATTTTTAAGTAGGTGCTAATCCTTGGTTTAGATATATACTTGATACCATTACCGGAGGGAATTTTTTGGGTAGCCATACTTTTGATTCTTATAATGCTTTAATAGATATATTTGGCTCACCACCCCTTTTGATTAATGGAACTACGTTAACTTTGGAGCATGTTATGCAAAGGCTTGAAGCTATTGAAAATAAAGTTGCTACCGTTGAATCAATTGAAAATATTGATGAAAAGATCCACAATCAAATTACCCAATATGGATCTAAGGTAGGAATGACTTTGAAAAATATTAAAGAAAAAGAACCCATAGTTAATGAAAAAATAAATCTAGACTCTACAAGAATCGATAAACTTGAGGGTATCATCACCAACTTGGGAACCGCTTTTTCTTTCGTTCAAAACACTCCAAGTTCTTCTACTAAAAATACTAAGCTTATGTATGTTCCTAAGAATAAGGGTGAATCATCTAGTACGGAAACCGCGAATCTTAAATCTATAAGTGTTCATCCCAATCTTTTTACCATCATTAAGGAACCATTTGCTATAGATGAATTTTTCGATCTTTTGCCTGAAAATTTGACAATTACTAGGAAGAAATAAAATTCTAAAGGAGGTAGATGCATCATTGAAGAATTGCCTACCAAAGATGGCAATACCTAGATCTATCCTTGCTTTTATGCCTAGCTAGGGGCGTTAAACGATAGCGCTTGTTGGGAGGCAACCCAATTTTATTTTGTGTTTTTGTTTTTGCTTATGTTTAGGAATAAATAATCCATATTCCTTCTGGTTGGATGTGGTTTTATGTTTTAATTAGTGTTTGTGCCAAGTAGGACCTATAGGATAACCTACGATGATAGTTGATTTGATTCTGCTGAAAAACAGAAACTTTGTGCGCACGAATATAATTATGATAAATCACAGGAACGTGATTTTGCGTTGATTCTCTTTGCTTCTGATCAATAAGAAAATTGTCCAGGACTTCCTATTTTGGTAGAATTTTTAGAGTTCCATAAGTTTGCGTTAGTTACAGATTGCTACAGACTGTTCTGTTTTTGACAGATTCTGTTTTTCTTGTGTTGTTTGCTTATTTTGATGAATCTATGGCTAGCAAATTAGTTTATAAACCATAGAGAAGTTGGAATACAGTAGGTTTAACACCAATATAAATAAATAATGAGTTCATTACAGTACCTTGAAGTAGTCTTTTGTTTTCTTTCTCTAACGGAGCTCACGAGATTTCTGTTGAGTTTTGTGTTGTGAAGTTTTCAAGTTTTGGGTGAATTCTTTTGATGGATTATGGAACAAGGAGTGGCAAGAGCCTAAGCTTGGGGATGCCCATGGCACCCCAAGATAATCCAAGGACACCAAAAAGTCAAATCTTGGGGATGCCCCGGAAGGCATCCCCTCTTTCGTCCACTTTCATCGGTAATTTACTTGGAGCTATATTTTTATTCACCAACATGATATGTGTTTTACTTGGAGCGTCTTGTATTATTTGTGTCTTTGCTTGTTAGTCTACCACAATCATACTTGCTGTACACCTCTTTTGAGAGAGCCATACATGAATTGGAATTTGTTAGAATACTCTATGTGCTTCACTTATATCTTTTGAGCTTGCTAGTTTTGCTCATAGTGCTTCACTTATATCTTTTGAGCGTGATAATTTTTGCTCTAGTACTTCACTTAGATCTTTTAGAGCGTGGTTGATTTGTTTTAAATAAACTATTTGATCTCTCATGCTTCACTTAGATTATTTTGAGAGTCTTTAATAGCATGGTAATTTGCTTAATGTTAATATACTTGGTGTTCAAGATATGTGAAACTTTCTTTTGAGTGAATTGAATACTAAGATAAGTTTGATGCTTGATAATTGTTTTGAGATATGAAGGTGATAATATCATAGTCATGCTAGTTGGGTGATTATGAATTTGAGAAATACTTGTGTTGAAGTTTGCAAATCCCGTAGCATGAACGTATGGTTAAAGTTGTGTAACAAATTTGAAACATGAAGTGTACCTGGCTTGTGCATCCCTATGAGTGGCGGTCGAGGACGAGCAATGGTCTTTTCCTACCAATCTACCCCCCTAGGAGCATGCACATAGTACTTGAATTTTTTATGGCTTCTAAATTTTTGCAATAAGTATATGAGTTCTTTTGACTAATGTTGAGTCCATGGATTATACGCACTCTCACCTTTCCGCCATTGCTAGCCTCTTTGCTACCGTGCATTGCCCTTTCTCACCTTGAGAGTTGGCGCAAACTTCGCCGGTGCATCCAAACCCCGTGATATGATACGCTCTATCACACATAAACCTCCTTATATCTTCCTCAAAACAGCCACCATACCTACCTATTATGGCATTTCCATAGCCATTCCGAGATATATTGCCACGCAACTTCCATCATCATATTCATGACATACATTACTTTTGTCATATTGCCATTGCATGATCTTGTAGTTGACTTCGTATTTCTGGCAAAGCCACCATGCATTATTTTTCATACATGTCACTCTTGATTCATTTCACCAACCCGGTACACCGCCAGAGGTATTCATATAGAGTCATATCTTGTTCTAAGTTTCGAGTTGTAATCCTTGTGTTGTAATCAATAGAAGTGTGATGATCATCATTATTAGAGCATTGCCGAAATAAAAAAAGGAGAAAGGCCAAAAATAAAAAAAGAAGGCCCTAAGAAAAGGGCAATGCTACTATCTCTTTTTCCACACTTGTGCTTCAAAATAGCACCTTGTTCTTCATGTAGTGAGTCTCATATATTGTGCTTCAAAATAGCACCTTGTTCCTCATGTAGTGAGTCTCATAAGTTGTTTTTTTATACTAGTGGGAATTTTTCATTATAGAACTTGGCTTGTATATTCCTACGATGGGCTTCCTCAAATGCCCAAGGTCTTCGTGAGCAAGCAAGTTGGATGCACACCCACTAGTTTTCTTTTTGTTGAGCACTCATAGCTCTAGTGCATCTGTTGCATGGCAATCCCTACTCCTCATGTTGACATCAATTGATGGGCATCTCCATAGCCCGTTGATTAAGCCTCGTCAACATGAGACTTTCTCCTTTTTTGTCTTCTCCACACAATCCCCATCATCATATTCTATTCCACCCATAGTGCTATATCCATGGCTCACGCTCATGTATTGCGTGAAGGGTGAAAAAGTTTGAGATTATTTAAGTATGAAACAATTGCTTGGCTTGTCATCGGGGGTATAGAAGTTGGGAACATCTTTTTGTGACGAAAATGAAGCATAGCCTAACTATATGATTTTGTAGGGATGAACTTTCTTTTGCCATGTTATTTTGAGAAGACAAGATTGCTTTGATTAGTATGCTTGAAGTATTATTATTTTTGTGTCAATATGAACTTTTGTCTTGAATCTTTCGGATCTGAATATTCATATCACAATTAAGAAGATTTACATTGAAATTATGCCAAAGTATCACTCTGCATCAAAAATTCTTTTTTATCATTTACCTACTCAAGGACGAGCAGGAATTAAGCTTGGGGATGCCTGATACGTCTCCAACGTATCTATAATTTTTGATTGCTCCATGCTACTTTACCTACTGTTTTGGACTATATTGGGCTTTATTTTCCACTTTTATATTACTTTTGGGCCTAACCTATTAACCGGAGGCCCAACCCAGAATTGCTATTTTTTTGCCTTTTTTCAGTATTTTGAAGAAACAAAATATCAAACAGTGTACAAACGGAATGAAACCTTCGGGATCGTGATTTTCCAACCGAACGTGATCCAGGAGACTTGGACCCTACTCCAAGAAGTGCCAGAGGCGGTCACGAGGGTGGAGGGCACGCCCCCCTGGGCGCGCCCCTGCCTCGTGGGCCCCTCGGAGCTCCACCGACGTACTCCTTCCTCTTATATATACCTATGTATCCCCGAACGATCAGAACATGAGCCAAAAACCTAATTCCACCGCCGCAACCTTTTGTATCCATGAGATCCCATCTTGGGGCCTATTCCGGAGCTCTGCTGGAGGGGGCATCCACCATGGAGGACTTCTACATCATCACCATAGCCCCTCTGATGAAGTGTGAGTAGTTTACTTCAGACCTTTGGGTCCATAGCTAGTAGCTAGATGGCTTCTTCTCTCTTTTTGGATCTCAACACAATGTTCTCCCCCTCTCTCGTGGAGATCTATTCGATGTAATCTTCTTTTTGTGGTGTGTTTGTTGAGACCGATGAATTGTGGGTTTATGATCCAGTATTACCTATGGAAAATATTTGATTCTTCTCTGAATTCTTTTATGTATGATTGAGTTATCTTTGCAAGTCTCTTCAAATTATCTTTTTTGGTTTGGCCAACTAGATTGGTAGTTCTTGCAATGGGAGAAGTGCCTAGCTTTGGGTTCAATCTTGCGGTGTCCTTACTCAGTGACAGAAAGAGTTGCAAGGCACATATTGTATTGTTGCCATCGAGGATAACAAGATGGGGTTTCTATCATATTGCATGAATTTATCCCTCTACATCATGTCATCTTGCTTACGGAGTTACTCTGTTTTTACTTAATACTCTAGATGCATGCTGGATAGCGGTCGATGAGTGGAGTAATAGTAGTAGATGCAGAATCATTTCGATCTATTTGTTTTGGACGTGATGCCTATATATATGATCATTGCCTAGATACGCTCATAACTATGCTCAATTCTATCAATTGCTCAACAGTAATTTGTTCACCCACCGTAGAATACTTATGCTCTTGAGAGAAGCCACTAGTGAAACCTATGGCCCCCGGGTCTATTCTCATCATATCAATCTATATCATTTTATTTACTTGTTTGTTTTTACTTTGCCTTTACTTTTTACTTTGCATCTATCTATCAAAAATACCAAAAATATTATCTCTATCAGGTCTCACTCTCGTAAGTGACCGTGAAGGGATTGACAACCCCTAAGCGTTGGTTGCGAGTTGCTATCGTTTTGTTTAGGTACGAGGGACTTGTGCGTGGTCTCCTACTAGATTGATACCTTGGTTCTCAAAAGCTGAGGGAAATACTTACGCTACTTTACTGCATCATCCTCTCCTCTTCGGGGAAATCCAACGCAGTGCTCAAGAGGTAGCACTGCCTTAAGCCGCTTTATCTCCCGATTAGGAGAAAAAGCACTACCCCTTTACCGCCTTCTTTGATGCACCGAACGCTTCGTGTGGATGGATGCAGCCGCAGCCGGACTGGATGAAATAAAGACCTTATTGGCCAGTAATCCAGTCCTAACAGCGCCAAATATCGGTGAACCTATGCTATTGTACATAGCGGCAACACATCAAGTTGTAAGCGCAGTACTCGTCGTTGAACAAGAAGCAGACGGATACAAATTCCCGCTCCAAAAGCCGGTATATTACGTGTCCACGGTCCTCACCCCATGCAAATCACAATACCCGCACTATCAAAAGATAGCATACACGGTCTTCATGGCATCCCGGAAGCTACGACACTACTTCCAAGAGTGTTCGATTACGGTGGCCTCCGAAGTACCACTCAACGACATAATAAACAACTGCGACGCTACGAGACAGATTGCTAAATCGGCCATCGAGCTTCTCCCGTTTGACATAACATACAAACCACGGCAGGCCATTAAGTCGCAAGTATTTGCTGACTTCGTCACCGAATGGACAGAAGCCAAACTCCCTAAAGAGTACGGCGCGTACTCTAATTGGATCATGCACTTCGATGGCTCGAAAATGCTTGTCAGATTAGGGGCAGGAGTAGTCCTGACTTTCCCCACCGGAGACACGGTCTAGTACGTACTCCAAATATTATACACAGACTTCAACAACGCAGCCGAATACGAGGCTCTGTTGCATGGTCTTCGGATGGCAGTCTCTATGTGCATTCAACGCCTGGAAGTGCACGGGGATTCAAACCTCGCAATATCACAAATAAACGAAGACTTTGATGCCAAGGATCCGAAAATGGCAGCCTACCGTAATGTCGTCCTCAAAATGTCAGCCCGGTTTGAGGGGCTCGAATTCCACCATGTGGCTCGAGAAAACAATCAAGTTGCAGCTATCCTCGCCCGCATCAGCGCTAAGCGCGACCCTGTCCCACCTAATATATTCCTGGGAAGGCTGTTCAAGCCATCCGTGGTATGGGAAGGGGAGTCCGGCAACACTAGACCGAATCCGAACACAGCCCCAAATTTCGAACTATCGGACGTGATCGCAGGCTCTGCCACTGAAATAACACCTTTGGCCCACGAAATCATGGCTGTAATCGCCTCGTGGACCGACCTTTCCTGGCCAACCTAAATAGGAAGGAGCTCGCCGAGGACCAAAATGAAGCACATTGTATTATGTGGCGTTCCAAGGCCTACAAAGTCCATGAGGGAGAACTCTATAAGAAAGGTGCGAGCGGAGTGCTCCAACGATGCATCTCCGAAGAGGAAGGGCGACACTCTTGGCTGAAATCCATGCCGGACTCGGCGGGCACCATGCTGTGGCTCGGGCACTTGTCAGCAAGGCCTTCCGTACAGGTTTCTATTGGCTGATAGCCCGAGCAGACGCACAGGACCTTGTGCAACACTGCGTCGGTTGCCAACTCTTTGCCAATCAGAGTCATATGCCCCCACCGCTCTCCAAACAATCCCCATTACTTAGCCCTTTGTTGTCTGGGGGCTGGATATGGCCGGACCTCTTAAAGGGGGAAGCCATAAGAAAAAATACCTATTGGTCATGGTGGACAAGTTCACCAAATGGATAGAGGCCAAACCAGTTAAAACGGCCGAATCCAGACCGGTGATAGACTTCATATCCGGGGTCATACACCGTTATGACGTCCCCCACAACATCATCACTGACAATGGCTCAAACTTCACAGCCGGTGAAGTGAAAACTTGGAGCGGCAACATGGGTATTAAGCTCGACTATGCCTCCCTCTACCACCCCCAAACAAACGGCCAGGTCGAACATGCAAACGGTCTTATCATGAGTGGCATCAAACTCAGACTAGTGCGGTCCTTGACAGAATCGAACATGCACTGGGTCGAGGAGCTCGACTTTGTACTCTGGGGGCTACGTACCATGCTGAATCGCACCACCGGATACACACCATTTTTTATGGTGTACGGCGCAGAAGCAGTACTACCCTGCGACATAATCCATGACTCACCTCGTGTGCGCATGTACGAAGAGAAGGAATCCGAGTTAGATTGGCAGGACAGCTTAGATGCCCTGGAGGAGGAGCACGACGTCGCAAAAGCCCGTTCCGCATTTTATCAGCAGCAGGCTAGACGGTACCAAAGCAGAGAAGTGCGGGCCAAAACTTATAATATTGGCGAACTTGTTCTACGCTTACCAGAGAAGAAGAAGGACAAGCTCAAACCCAAGTGGGAAGGTCCCTTCATTATTGATAAAGTTCTCACCGGAGGAGCGTACCGCTTGTGTAATGCATCCGATAACAGACTCGAGCTGAACCCATGGAACGCGTCCAGACTCCAGAGATTCTATGCCTAGCGCCGAACTTAGTGTTCGTCCCCTTAACCCCCCCTTTTTTAAATTATGTTCCTCCCCTTCTTTCCTTTCTCGCCCTTTTTCCTTCTTCACACAAAGTACTCAATACAGTGCAGATGCTCGGATCACTCCGGCCGCACTATGTGTGTAAACCATACCTGGGGGCTTCCTATACGGAAGCTAAATATAATCACTTTCATGGCTTCTTGCCTATCACATATGCGTTCTTTTTCCATATGTGCCTTTTCTTCACCATTATATGCATCAATATGACTTAAGATGTAGCCATTCTGGGTTGCCTGGCTCTTGTGTTTATGCCCTACGTTCCCGTTAATTCGGCTAGGGCATAAGGGGAGCAACTCTGCAATTGTTACTACCGGTTTAGCCGGATGTGTACCTCAGAATGGGTGAAGCCGAAAGCTAGCGTTCTTAAGGGAATATTCAGTCGATGAACAAAGATGTTTTTTTTTCGTTTATTACAACGTGAATCCCCAGAAGTTTTTGTATCTCGCGTCTCTGTTCGCAATCCGGACATGTACATCGATGCATGCGTACCCAGGGAAAGGAACCCCTAACGGAACTATTCTCCCTGGAAGATGTTTCTTACTATCCATGTAATATAACATAACTAGTTGGGTACTTGTATGTTCAAGCACTTATGACCCCTGCGCCTGGTTTCCACGCATACCCCGGTTCTGCATAACTGAGTGGGTATTCGGATACACCCCGTACTGTCGGATCCGGGGGCTAAAGCAAAAAGGTCAGCCATTACAAATGATTTTTAATCCAGCTAGGGACTACATATGTCCATTAAATTACATAGTCACTTGGACTGACTATATTCTTCCTCTATACCGTCCAACAGGCTATCTAGCTTGCGATCCTGTTGGGAATACTTTGCGGCTAACACTACCTGGTCATACACCAGACTCACAAGAATTTCTTGCCCATTTGGCCCCGCCGGTCCAACTTCGGCCATATGGTTCGGGTCAAGCTTGGTGTAGCGTGTCTTCACCATGGCCCAGGCTTCTCTTGCACCTTGTCGGCAGGCTGACATTGTCCACAATTGAAAGCGCCACCGTGCTCCTTGGAGCATATCCACGAGCTCCCCCATACCTTTTGGCAGGGAGGTGGATGGCCACAAGGCCTGGGCAATACCCTGCATCACCTGCTGGCCTCGCTCGTGCAGCTGTGAGAGGTCTTGCAGTAAATCACTTGCGGATGCGAGCATCTCCTCTTCAGGGCGGCCCGTCAACATACCTACAGATACAAACTCTTTTAATATGTTTCCTCGCTGAGCTGTACTATAGTTCGTTTAGGCACTAAGCATAAATGCCGCGACGAAGCCTCCTGTTCTCCTTGATGGAGTCCGCCAGCTGAGCGCGAACATCTCCTAATTCGACGCCCAGCCGGACATTGGCATCTTGAAGATCGTTCTTCTCCCGCCTAACTTGCGTAAGAACACGCTCGCCAGCTTTCTGCTGCCTTTGGAGATGCGACTCGCTCTCCCTTATGATCTCCGGATTCTCCCCGGGATTGTCTGCAGAATTTTCAGTTAGACTTATCAAACAAGCCAATTACTAATTGGTACATTTCCATAAAATTTCTCTATTGAGAGAAATGTTACCAGATGAGGCCTTCTGGGATTCCTCTAGTTTGGCAACCGCGGCCCTCGGCTGGGTCTTGCAATCCTCCAGCTCTTGAGACAATTGGGCATTCTTATCTACAAGGACATGTGCATACATTGATCCTTAAAACAGTTGTTCTAACCGTTTCAAGTCTCAGGGGCTACTGCTATACATGCTTATCAAATTTTCTTACCCGTATATCTTTGGCATACTGGTCCGTCGCCCGGGCGAGCCCGCCTTGAGTAGCCCGGATGTATGCGTCTCCTGAATTGAAAGCATTAAATGCCTCTTCGGAAAAGATGTTATTGCGAAGTACGGCCCGTCGGCGCCGATGATTCATGGCACTCTCTACTTCTGAATTCATGGCGGAAAGCATATCCGCATCCTCTGTCGGAGGATAATCCGGCGTCAGCCCCACATTGGCCTCCTCTCTCGAAGCCGGTTCTGGAATCCGGTTGATAGAAGGTGATCGGAAGGATCTCCGGATATAGTCCGACAACTCCTCTTTTCGCCAGAACACAAAGGACGTTGTTACATTTCAAACACAATAAATCACAGAGCAGGTTTTTACCATACCTCTGTAGCGGAGTTTCGGACCCTAACCGCCTTCCTCTTAAGCCTGCCCGATCCGGACGCCCTTTGCCGATGAGCCCCCAGGGGCTCTGCGCCGCGTTCCGATGGTTATCTCTGCAAATACGATACTTTATGCATAGGGCATGAATTCCGAAAGGAGTCCTCTTCAGAGGACAAGGTTTCGGCTTTGCTTACACACGATGCAGGTAACAGTCCGAGATAGTCGGCGACAATAGCTGCCGAGGCGCCATCGCAGCTGGCCTGATAAAATGTCCCGTTGACGAGCTCCACAGTAATATCCGGGTCTTCTTCAAGTCCTGGATCCAAGGCCCTTCCGGGGTCCTCTGGCTGCGGGGAGGGGCTGTTGAATCCTTCTACGGCCCTCCTCAGTTCCTGCTCAAAAATATCGAGGTAAATAACCGTGACGAAGGATGCGAGAATAAATGGAGCGGGGGAAAAAAGTGACGACTTACCCAGCTTGGGGGGTTGTACATAGAAAACCCATCCCGCGGTTTAATATGAAGAAATTCTTCTTCTTCTCCTTTATACAAATCGGACAATATCCTCGCCAGAGCAGTGGCGGAGTCCGGACCTTTACGACCGCAGCGGGTGGCATCATCTTCCCCATTGTAATGCCACATGGACTTCCCCCGATATTGAAGCGGCTGCGCTCCCTGCATTATGCATATCGCTATAACCTCGACTATTGTCAGCCCTGATTTGGCCAGTATCTTTATCCTACTCATCCGGAAGTGTATTTCTCTGGTATCCTCCCCTTGGGGGCCCTGAGGGCGCCAACTTCGGTGTGCCTTCGGTGGAGTATTATTGAACTCAGGGAGACCCGTCCGGAGTGGATCCGGAAGGGGAACATCATCAACATAAAACCATTCCGAGGGCCAGCTTTCAAGTACCTTCTTGGGAGTGCGGGACAGGTATCCAATCTCGGTGACGCACCATACTTCGGCTCCGCCCACTTGACATATGGATTCCCCCTGGTTGCGAGGGACGAGGCAGAACAGCTTCTTCCATAACCCGAAGTGAACCTCGCAGCCCAAAAATAGTTCACAAAGGGCGACATATCCCGCTATATGTAGCACGGAGGCAGGGGTGAAGTTGTGCAGCTGGAGGCCATAGAACTCCAGGAGCCCGTGAAGGAATGGGTGGATTGGAAACCAGACTCCTCTTAACAGATGCGGGATGAGCCATATTCGCTCCCCCGGGGATGGATTAGGAGATCTCTCCGCTTGCTCCTAGCCGTTATAGGTGGCTAGTCCGGCTCGGACGGGAAGCGTGGACGCCGGTGGAAGCAACCCTTGGGTTTGTAAATCTATCAAACGGCTTTGAGGTACTGAACACTCTTCCCAGTCACCTTTCTTGGAGCGAAGGGAACGAGAAGAAGAGCTGTGGCGACCGGCCATGTTGGAACGATTTTTTCCGGAGCGCTCCGTTCGATGCTTGCTTAGAGGAAGAAGGTGAGGTTGGGATCTGAGGATCCCCGTCCCTTAAAATATGTGGTTTGCTTGCAGGGTCGGTAACTGCAAAAATGCCCCGGCTCCTCGTATTCGCTCGACATGTGGAAATGGACATTATTGAAGCACAAAAGCTGAGGAATACAACATTGATGGGAAGCCGAACACTGTTCGTTGCGACAGGTACTTTGGAATATTCGGAGATAGAACCCGCCTTGCAATGCTGAAGACAATCTACGCGTCGGGCTCATCGTCATTGAAGCCTGGTTCAGGGGCTACTGAGGGAGTCCTGGATTAGGGGGTATCCGGACAGCCGGACTATACACTTTGTCCGGACTATTGGAGCGTGAACATACAAGACTCAAGACTCCGTCCCGTGTCCGGATGGGACTCTCCTTTGCGTGGAAGACAAGCTTGGCGATCCGGATAGTAGATTTTCCTTCTTTGTAACCGACTCTTTGTAAACCCTAGCTCCCTCCGGTGTCTATATAAACCGGAGAGTTTAGTCCCTAGAGACAGAATCACAATCATCATAGGCTAGCCTCTAGGGTCTAGCCTCTACGATCTCGTGGTAGATCAACCCTTGTACTACTCATATCATCAATAGCAATCAAGCAGGAAGTAGGGTTTTACCTCCATCGAGAGGGCCCGAACCTGGGTAAAACATCGTGTCCCTTGCCTCCTATTACCATTAGCCTTAGATGCACAGATCGGGACCCCCTATCCGAGATCCGCCGGTTTTGACACCGACAACGGCTTCTACAAGTTTGTGGAGGGTGTGGGAGTAGCTGTGGGTGCTCAAAGAGGGCTGGGGTGGCGGCATTTATAGGCGGGCAGCGAGAGGGGTTCGAGCTCCGCCGGAGGACACCTGTCCATGGCGCTCGGTGACGAACGGTGCCAGTGAGAGATGGGGAAGACGACGGAGGTCACGCGGGAACTATTGGCGGGCGCAGACGAGCACAGGGGCGAGGGGAAGACGACGAGCACAGTGCACCGCGCACTGTGTCATTGGACGGACCGTGCCCGTGCCCGCTGTAGTGAGCTCCAGCATCGGCGAGTGCCAGGGGGAGTTAAGGGAGTGGGGATGGGGATGGTGGCGAGGCCTGGAATGCTCGGGCAGGTTGAGCAGCGAGCACGCGCTGAACAGAGCGCTAGGCGGCACGCAGAGCGTGTGTTTTGCATGCTAGCATGCCCGGACGAACGCGGTCACCGCGTGAACCGTGACATCAGGCCACCCTAAGCGCTAACTTGATGTCTGGCGTGTAGTCCTTGGTGGTTTGAAGTGTTACCACGGTTGGGCTTGGATCCAGGTGCAGTAGAAATGGATTTGTACTGCTAGCAAGTTTCTGGACAGTAACTTTGGAGGTTTACTGTGGTCAAACAACTGGGAGTTAAGGGCTGAGCTTTGGAGGCTAGCTTACACTTACTAAGGTAAATAGGCACAAGAAAAACCAGCTACAATGGAGCTAGTAAAATGGTAGTTGCTATAGAAACTACCATTTCTGTCCAGAAATGAATTTATTTTCTGTAGCAAAAATATTCCAAAGAGTGATGAAATATTTTTGCTCAAAAAGGTTCCCTAGGGTTCAAAGAATAATTGGGATTTTTCTCAGGATTTTTGGGGCAAGAAAAACTAGGGTTGCTTTGGAGCACAAAGGGCTAGCTAGGGTTTTGGATGGCAAAGTGAATATTTTTCATTTAAGAAAAATATTCCAAGCAATATTTTGAGATGATCCAGAGGTGAAATGATGGTTTTGAGGAGGAGAGGGAGCACTTGGGTGAAAGTCAAGGAGTACCCAAGTGGTTAAGTCCAAATGAAGTGATTCAAAAAACTCCAAATTCATAACCAACTCAACTGAAAACCAGGCAAAGAAAAGAGGGCAAAAACCAGACTATCACAAACCTCCCCCACTTAGAATGAGTCTCGTCCTCGAGATTTGGTTGCTTGGGAAAACCATTCTAGATAACATGCCCTTAAAAATTCTTCTGATTCCCATGTTGATTCTGACTTTGTGTGATGCTTCCATTGGACTTTGTACAACTTCCGTCCGTTACTGCGAGTGACTCTTTCCATTTGATCCAAATTTTTCACCGGCCTTTCTTCATACTTAAGTCCTTTGCCAACTCTATTTCTGTCAAACCAGTCTTTTTCTCAGGCGGCGATATGCACCGTCGTAATTGCGAAACATGGAACATGTTGTGCATGTCTGACAACTCGGGGGGTAACTCCAACTGATATGCCACAACACCAACTCGTGTCATAACGGGAAACGGACCAATAAATCTAGGTGCCAATTTTCCACGAGTTTGAAACCTCTTGATACCTTTCATAGGCGTGACTCGAAGATAGACATGTTCTCCGGGTTCAAAGCTGATCTGTCGGTGCTTTGCATTGTAATAACTTTTCTGTCGCAATTTGGCCAATTGCAATCTATCTCGGATTTCCTTGACTTGCTTTTCAGCTTCCAGCATGAGATCCGTTCCGAAAATATGGCTATCTCCGGTTTGATACCAATTCAATGGAGTGCGGAACTTACAGCCATACAAAGCTTCATATGGTGACATCTTTAAACTGGTCTGGAAGCTATTGTTATACGAGAACTCGGTGTACGACAAGCAATCTTCCCATTTTGGGCCTTAGGCCAAAGCATAGGCTCGCAGCATATCTTCAAGTATTTGATTTACCCGTTCTGTCTGTCCATCCGTGTGAGGATGATAAGCGATACTGTATTTCAATTCCGTCCCTAGGGCTTGATGGAGATGGGACCAAAAATTGGAGGTAAAAAGTGAACCTCGGTCAGAAGTGATGGTTCGGGGAACTCCATGCAGACTGACTATTCTAGATACATACAGTTGTGCAAGCTCATCTGCTCGATATGAGGTTCTGATTGGGAGGAAGTGGGCTACCTTGGTTAATGTATCCACTATGACCCATATCGCATCATTGCCTCATTGGGTCTTAGGTAGTCCTGTGATGAAATCCATACAGACACCATCCCATTTCCATTGTGACACTGGCAGCGGTTGGAGAAGTCCGGCCGGCTTCTGATGTTCTGCCTTTACTTTGTTGCATATGTCGCAACAGGCCACGAAATAAGCAATGTCCTTCTTCATCCCATCCCACCAGAATATTTTTCAAAGGTCTTCGTACATTTTTTTGCCTCCAGGGTGAATTGAATACGAGGATTCATGGGCTTCTGATAGGATCTTCTGGTTCAAATCTGCTTGATTAGGCACACAAATCCTTCCCCTGAATCGGAGGGTACCACATTGATCCTTCGAGAAATCGGAAAGCTTGAAACATTTCTGCAGATCGGCATCGCCTGGCTGGGCCTTGCGGATTTCTTCCTCAAGAGTAGGGGTAACTTTCAGAATATTGGCAAGGCCAGCCTCAACTATGACCAGGTTGAGCTGAGCAATCTCTTCTTTAAGTTCGGGAGGCAAGGATTCCAATATGACATTTAAACTAACGGGCTTTTGACTGAGCGCATTGGCAACCACGTTGGCCTTACCCGGATGGTAATTTATTCCAAGGTCATAATCCTTAACCAACTCAAGCCATCTTCATTGACGGAGATTTAAATCCGGCTGAGTAAATATATATTTGAGGCTTTTGTGATCGGTAAAAATTTGGCACCTTTTTCCGATGAGGTAGTGTCTCCAAATTTTTAATGCATGAACCACCACAGCCAATTCCAAATCATGAGTGGGGTAATTCCCTTCGTGGTGTCGTAGCTGCCGTGAGGCATAAGCCACTACCTTGCCATGTTGCATAAGTACGCATCCCAATCCTTGCCTGGAAGCGTCGCAATACACATCAAAGCTGCGGTAGATATCTGGAAGTGTTAATACTGGTGCAGTTGTCAGGCATTTCTTTAACTCAGTGAAACTTTTCTCATAGTCCTTAGTCCATTCAAACTTCTTATCCTTTTTGAGCAGCTCTGTCATGGGTTTAGCAATCTTGGAAAACCCTTCAATGAAACGGCGGTAGTATCCGACTAACCCAAGAAAACTCCAGATCTGAGATACGGTTGCGGGTGGCAACCAATCGAGTACATCCTTTACTTTGCTTGGGTCCACGGCTATACCTTCGGCAGATAACACATGCCCGAGGAATCCAACTTGCTTGAGCCAGAACTCACATTTACTGAATTTGGCGTATAACTGATGCTCACGGAGTCATTGTAACACTGCTCGGAGGTGTTCCTTATGCTCTTCTTCACTTCTTGAGTAAATGAGTATATCCATGATGAAGACTACCACAAACTTATCGAGGAAGTCCATGAATACTTTATTTATCATGTGCATGAAGAAGGTGGGGGCGTTGGTGAGGCCAAACGACATAACTGTATATTCATAGAGACCATAGCGAGTGGTGAACGCGGTCTTGGGAATATCCTCCTTTTTAATTTTGAGCTGATAATATCCCGTCCGTAAATCAATCTTAGAGAACACCTTGGCCCCACTGAGCTGGTCGAACAAATCATCAATTCTTCGCAAAGGGTATTTGTTTTTTATTGTGACGTCATTCAGCTGATGGTAATCCACACACATGCGGAGGCTACCATATTTCTTGTCCACGAAGATAGCAGGTGTTCCCCATGGTGAGGAGCTGGGGCGGATATACCCTTTTTGGAGCATTTCATCAAGCTGTTTCTTTAGCTCCACTAATTCTGATGACGGCATTCGATAATACTTCTTGTGTATTGGTGTGGTTCCGGGCACAAGATCTATGGCGAACTCAAGGTCTCGATCAGGTGGCATGCCTGGCAGTTCTTCTGGGAATACATCAGGAAACTCGCTGACCACCAGAATTAACTCCATTTCAGCCATTGCTGTAAAGACCATTTCCTTAGAGGGTATGCTTCTACGAGCAAGAAAGTTTGTAGTTTGTCCCTCTTGACCGGTCAAGTTGACTTCTCGGTCGCACAATTTATGCACACTTGATATTGAGTCAGCCAATTCATACCCCAGATAACATCCAACTTATCAGACTCGATAAGTATCAAAGAAGTTGGAAAATGGACTCCGTTGATATTGACTTCCAGATTGCGACAGACTAGATTGCTTCTGATTAGAGATCCCGGGGTTTGTACTAGCATATTTTTGCCCAAAAGCGAACAAGGAAATTTGTTTTGAGCAACAAAACTCCGAGAAATAAAAGAGTGGGAAGCCCTAGAGTCAAATAAAATTACTGCGGGTATGTTATTTACAGGGAACATACCAATGACGACTTCGGGGTTCTCCTGGGCTTCATCGGCGGACAAGTGATGAACGTATCCCGTGATGTCGTGCTGATTTGGGCATGCCTCCAGATAATGGACTTGTGGCTTGAATGTAGCATCTGTCCGGTTGTTCTTGGGACACTGTTTGGCATAATGTCCGGTTTGTCCACAACTGTAACAAGAATTGTTGTGCAGACGATTCTCTAGAACTGGGTTGAGTACGTCATTCTTGACTTGGGTGGTGGCCTTGTTAACATTTTGTTGCCAATTGGGCTTGTATGCCAGCTGAGTCGGCTGCCAGGTATGAGCCTTCTGCACTGGCTGCATTTCCTTTCTTGGCTCAAACTTGCGCTTGTGATCGTTGTTGATAGGCTTATTATCTGATACAAGCTTGTGTTCCCTTTCAACAATGAAAGCCTTGTTCACCAGGGTTTGGAAGTCTGGGAAATCGAACATGCTGAGAGTACACCGGAGTTGCGGGTTTAACCCACCAAGAAACCTGTCAATCTTCCTTTCTTCAGTGGCCACGTCATATTGAGAGTAACGTGACAGATGATTGAATTTATGCAAATATTCTCCCACAGACTGACTTCCTTGGAGGAGTGTGAGAAATTAACGCTGCTTAGTCTTCATAATTCCCGCAGGGATGTGATATTTCTGGAATCATTCCTTGAATCTTGACCAGGTAATTTCTTCATCAGCAAACCACATGGCCTTTTCATTTTCCCACCATATGGCAGCAGCACCTTCAGGATAATGTGTTACATATGGCACATTATCCCCTTCATCAGTTCGAGCAACCTCAAGCTTCTTTTCCATAGTTCTCAACCAATCATCTACATCCAAGGGATCAATGGCCTGACTGAAACTGGGAGGCTTAGTCCTTTGGAAATCTGATAGCTTGGAGTGAGGACCGGGCTGATTTCCATTCTGTCCAACCACAGCTTGAATACTCCTTAGTATTTCCACCAGATCATTATTTCGTCTCTCCTCAAACATAAGCAGAATTTGCTCGGTGGAGGGCGGATTTGGCGGTGGAGGCGGTGATGGAACGTATGGCTCGGGTGATTGTCCTCCCTGTCGTGCGGAACCACGAACAGGAGAACCCTCGCGAACGTTGCTACTGCAACCTCCCCATGTCATCCTAATACGATTTTGCCCAAGTCAACGCAACCGAGACGAGAAGCATTCAAAATAAACTGGGGAGAAGCCAGCAACAAAAATCTGAGTAAAACCGAAATGACGAAGAAAATACGGCGAATAAAATAAAGTTCCAACATAATTATACATAGACTCATACATGAAAGGTAATAACATGCCATGTCCAACTACCCTCATACATGAAATGAAACATCATGACTCGTACGACTACATCCATACTCCATCCTGACGACTGCGAATACTCGGAAGCTCTACTGCTCTGCTGGTGCTGCGGGGTCCTCTCCTGAAGCGCACTTGGATCCTGAACTAACGGGTTTAACTAAGACCTCCGGGTTAAAAGTCACACGACGACGCTGCCTCGAGGGATCTCCCTTCGGGGCAGGTGGAGGGTGAATTATCGGTGCTACAAGAGTGGCGAGGAGTGAAATCCACTCAGCAGGAGCACTAAGTGGACTCACAGTCGCGATGTCTGAGCTACTCGGAGGAGTAACTGGGGAAACAGGGGATCTAGAACTAGCAGGAATATAGGGAGTAAATCCTACATATGGTGGAGTAGTGGCTGAGCTAGCAGAGACTAAAGCAGAGGCTAAAGTAGTACAGGCACGACTCAGCTCATGAGCCAACTCATAGATCAGAAGATAGCTAGCAGTGATATAGCGAGAAAGGTGGCTCGCTACACTATCAGACTCCGGATCAATGACAGGGAAACGGACACGACCATTATCGTGGAGAGAAGGATAGTAGTGGAAACCTGGGCGGTTCTGCATCCAGACCTCGTTGTAGTGGAGCTCAACAAGTACCTCGAATGCAGCAAACTAGTTAGCCTAAGAAGCAGTAGAAGCGTAGCCGCTTCAAGAAGTACGAGTGTAAGTGCTGGAATCGGAACTGGTGCGCAGAGTAACCACGCTGTGATACTCATACACTGAGTCAGCTAGATGCTCCCGGTACGCACGATAGACTGGATCGTCACCGTGAGGGTACAACCGACGCCACACATTACGAAGGAGATGCGGCGACGTGTATGGCATCAGCTGCAACTGGCACGAATACAACACCGGAGCCATCTACACTCACAACCATTAGCATCTTAGCATAAAAATAAAAATCGGTGCATGCAATGCAACAACCAGCTACAATAGGCTACCGGCACTCAACTACAACTCGTAACTAACGTCCAGTTAACTCAGCGTAGTCTAGCGTGGCCTACAGTGAGCGTGGCTTTGATACCAAGTGTTGTGGCACCCCGGCTCAGAGCGACCGGTTTACCTTGCATTGCCAGCCCAGAGAACTTGTCTTCTGGCAACACACAACAACTTGGTACAGAAAAACAACCGCTTAATTTATGCTAGCGGAGCATAGTTCATATTACAACAGTTAGCGAGGCCAAGCGGCACACACGGTGCGGCTAAACAATATGTACATTATTTAGTAAACATAAAGGGGCCTCGATCATGATAACTACATGGCAGCGGAACAACGTCGTAGTGGGACTCCATAGCACAGGGACACCTATGTGGACATGATCTAGACTCGGATAGCACTCCTTTCCAACGAGGCTTTCCTGAAATCTGGCATGACACACCAGACAGTACATTGAATGTACTTGCAAGCTCACAACAAGCATAAACATAATGACAAACAATATCATGATACTTAACCAATTATTAACAATGCAACAATATATCCAACATGCTGTGAATATACTCATCTGGTACTCGTCCCATGGACTGGCTTACCGAACGTGATCATTTCCATACCACAAACGTGACGATCTAAAAAACAAACTCGTGATCCTTACGGCGATCACAACCCGACCAATACATGGCCCGTGATCCTTACGGCGATCACAACCCGACCAATAAATGGCCCGTGATCCTTATAGCGATCACAACCCAACCAATACATGGCCCGTGATCCTTACAGAAATCACAACCCGACCAATAAATGGCCCGTGATCCTTACGGTGATCACAACCCGACCACACATGGTCCAACTCAACATGATGGCATTACTGCCATCCTCAGTGCAAACTTAGTGTGCAAATTTATTAAGTGTTGACCCATGGTGTACCCTACTTTCGAGCGTGTCCGTAACCGTGGACTCGGCTATTGATAGATTAATACACTCTGCAGAGGTAGCGCACTGGACCCACACTACGGAACCCATGGCTTCGCACTCCCATTCGGGTGGACCAACGGCATTCCGATGAAACCACTTCATTTTCATGACACTCCCCCGGCTACTCCGACTCAATCCCCATCGGGCTAGTCCTGGGTGGCCCCGTGTCTACCTAAAGACACCTCGACCACCATCGTGGCCACGATCCACTCTGGGACCCGGGACCAAAAACTTAACTTAAGAACGGGCTCACAAGGTTATGCCTGCTTACCGGGCCAAGGTACAACGCGCCCATAACCTTCCCTAGGTGGAGGCACCGACCAGAGGCACAACAATGAAACACATTAAGGCCGTCCCATACCGGCAAATGTGGTTGCACTGGGAAAAACTCGTTTCAGCGGCACCATGACCCGGTCAAAAACATATTCAAGTTGAGTTACTTATCAGGTTCAACTTAGGGTGAAAGTAACCGGTGTCATAATGCCATGCCATGCATCACTAACATATGCATCACATATCCATGAAAATTACCAAGTCAACTACGCTCCCACGGAGCCATCATCATCTCAAGATACTTCTCTAGTTAAGATCAAACCTCACTTAAACCAGAACCATTTCTAGCAATCTCATCATTTTTCATCATGCAAGAATAATAATTAAACTAATTATTAACCTCCATGACCATATCATTTTATCATTACTCATATCTAAGTTCTTGTTAGCTTATCAGCAAGATTCATTTCAAACTTTCTGTAAATCAAGCATATTTAACATGACAAGCATCTAACAGAATATAATTATAATAATTATTTAAATGAATGAATAATCATAAGTTCAAGTAGGAAAATCACAAATATTGAAGTGGCACTATGAAAATGTTGTTGTGGCTTGCCTTAGTGCCGATGCGGTTCGCAAATCTCCTGGCGATCCTCAAGACAAGCTTGCTCTTCTGAAAATAAATAAAACCATAAAAAGAAAACATCAAGAAACCTTCTGAAAATTACCAGAAAATCTAGACAGCAAGGAAAAATCCCATCTTTTGGGTGTTTTTAGATTTTTAGACAAAGAACACAATGCAAAAAGAATCAATGCATTTGAACTTATAGATAAAAAGTTATGGCTGTTTGAAGTTTCCTGGATTTAAATGAATTTGGAAATAAAAATAAACAGATTTGGGGGGGGGTGACATCGAAGGCGTAAACGCCCAGGGCGCCACCACTCGTACCGCTTCGCGCGCGTACTGAGTGGCTGACTAGCGGGCCCCGTTAGTCAGGCCAGAAGGAGGGGGAGAAGGAAACAAAGGGAGGCGGGAGCTTTGCTGGAGCATACGCTAGCGGCGAGGGTTCTTGGGGTCAAACGAGAGGAGGGATCGAAGGAGAAGAAGATGGTAGACCTGCCTGTACCCGTAGCGTGGCTAGAGATGACCGGATGGCGTCGAAAACGGCCTCTCCAACGGAGGCAGAGGGCAGAGGTCACCGGAGACGAAGACGACAGCGGCTCGGGGCGGCTCCAGGGGCTCCAGCGGGGCGGAATGGCTTCACCGAAGAGTGGCGGAGGCCCTAGCAGGGTCGCCCTGGCCTGGGAGGGGTCGGAGCTGCGGGGACGATCTGAAGGGGATTGCCGGCGAGCTCGGGCTTCGGGACGGCAGCCCGCGGCCTACCCGGCCGGCCTGTGGCTTCTACAAGTTTGTGGAGGGTGTGGGAGTAGTTGCGGGTGCTCAAGGAGGGCTGGGGTGGCGGCATTTATAGGCGGGCGGCGAGAGGGGTTCAGGCTCCGTCGGAGGACACCTGTCCACGGCGCCCGGCGACGAATGGTGCCAATGAGAGAGGGGCAAAACAACGGAGGTCACGTGGGAACTATTGGTGGGCGCGAACGAGCACAGGGGCGAGGGGGAAGAAGACGAGCACAATGCATCGCGCACTGTGTCATTGGCCAGACCGTGCCCGTGCCCGCTGCGGCGAGCTCCGGCATCGGCAAGCGCCAGGGGGGAGTTAAGGGAGTGGGGACGGGGATGGTGGCGAGGCTTGGCATGCTCAGGCAGGCTGAGCAGCGAGCACGCGCTGAACAGAGCGCTAGGCGGCACGCAGAGCGCGTGTTTTGCATGCTAACATTCCCGGACGAACGCGATCACCGCGTGAACCGTGACATCAGGCCACCCTAAGCGCTAACTTGATGTCTGGCGTGTAGTCCTTGGTGGTTTGAAGTGTTACCACGGTTGGGCTTGGATCCAGGTGCAGTAGAAATGGATTTGTACTGCTAGCAAGTTTCTGGACAGTAACTTTGGAGGTTTACTGTGGTCAAACAACTGGGAGTTAAGGGCTGAGCTTTGGAGGCTAGCTTACACTTACTAAGGTAAATAGGCACAAGAAAAACCAGCTACAATGGAGCTAGTAAAATGGTAGTTGCTGTAGAAACTACCATTTCTGTCCAGAAATGAATTTATTTTCTGTAGCCAAAATATTCCAAAGAGTGATGGAATATTTTTGCTCAAAAAGGTGCCCTAGGGTTCAAAGAATAATTGGGATTTTTCTCAGGATTTTTGGGGCAAGAAAAACTAGGGTTGCTTTGGAGCACAAAGGCCTAGCTAGGGTTTTGGATGGCAAAGTGAATATTTTTCATTTAAGAAAAATATTCCAAGCAATATTTTGAGATGATCCAGAGGTGAAATGATGGTTTTGAGGAGGAGAGGGAGCACTTGGGTGAAAGTCAAGGAGTACCCAAGTGGTTAAGTCCAAATGAAGTGATTCAAAAAACTCCAAATTCAAAACCAACTCAACTGAAAACCAGGCAAAGAAAAGAGGGCAAAAACCAGACTGTCACAGTTTGCTTCGCTGGCAAGCCGTCCCCATCGAAAAACAGTGAGCACCAGTGATGTCGCCGTCGTTTTCGTCTGCCCTGGCCTCTTCCTCCCCGTTCCTCTTGGCATTGTGTTACCCCGTGAGCCTTGACAATGATGCCTTGTTGTTTCCTTGCCCTCCCCGTGATCGCTGAGCTCGACAGAGCCTCGGCCGGACGCGAGCGACAGTGACCGGCTCGGCCCCCTTGCCCCTGCCTATCACTACAAAAAAAATACACTTCCGTGATGATACGTGTTTTTCACAGTAGGTCGCATTTTTTCATGCATGTACATCCATGACAAATTTATGATAGAATCAAGATAGTCATACCTGTGCTGTCGTAGAAGTGTTCCATGACATTACCAAAATTATCATCACGGAAGTGTCCACTTCCATGACGATAAGTCGCACGTCACAGAACTGCTTTCGTCAAGGGTGACCGACACGTGGCATCCACCGTAACAGAACACCGTTAAGCTATCGGGTCGGGTTTTGGATCCGATAACCCATTAACAGCCCCGACCAATGGGGATTTTCCACATGTAAAATCATCATTGGCTGGAGGAAACACGTGTCGGCTCACCGTTGGGACGGATGTCATCCGCTCATTGGACCGAAGGCGCCTATGATACGGCGACACGTGGCACGGCCCAACAAAGGCCCATTCCTGTGAAAAGGCCGGCCCGTTTGACTTGGTCAAAAGGTGGCGGCCCGGCCCACAAAAGCCTGTTAACGGCCTGTTCGCATATAGCCCATTTACAGCCCGCTAACCCAGGGCCCGTTACACCCTATCTGAATTAGGCCCAGTAGCGTCATCTGGGCCATCCAATATGATTCAGCCCGTTTTAACTTCTGGCCTGTGTGTGGCCCATGACTTCTTTCAGCCCATATGAGGACCTTCGTAACTCTTGGACCATTAACGGCCCGTGCTGAAACTGGCCCGTAATGAACAGTGTATCACTTTATACCCATTAACGGCCCGTTATTCCATTGGGCCGTTTCCAGCCCAAGTTATCTTTCGGCCTTCTCAGGGCCCATTGATTCTTGGACTCATTTGCAGCATTCGGTTACATACGCCCGTTATTGTCATTTTATGCTTGTGGGCCAAATTCAGCCCGTCGTTACAGTCGGCCCGTTTGCGGACCGTCAATACGTTGGGCCGTTTTCATGTAAAAAAACCCGTTGGGCTATTTTCATAGAGTTATCAAATACGGCATATTAACGGCCAGTTATGGTCCATGAATAGTACGACCCATGAATGGCGAAATGATGATACGCCCCGTAGAAGGACCATGGATCCTACGGCCCGTATGAGGCCCATGGATACTACGACCCGTATGAGGCCCATGGACCATACGACCCGTAGAAGGCCCATTGATCCCTAAGGCCCGTATAGAAGGCCGATGGATCCTACGGCCCGTATAGAAGGCCAATGGTCCTACGGCCGAACGAAGGCCCATGGATCATACGGCCTACAGGAGGCCCATGGTTACAACAGTCCGTGTGTTGCCATGATTATTTTGGCCTAGTTACCAAAAATAGGCTATTGTGGCCACTAGAAAAACACAGAAAAAGAACTGCAGTGACTACAAGCAAACAACTAAAACAAGACAATAAGGAAATAAATAAGCAAGCAATTAAGGCTAGCCTATTACCGCTATTACACATATTACATCCACTGGTCATCAAAGTTTGCCACCAGTGCAAATATAGGGAACAAAGCAGCATATTACATACACTTGGCCGTCAAAATTGGCCACCAGTGCAAATAAACGCGGCAGCAAAACAAGAGCATAACTGAAACAACTTCAGAAGAGCTCAAGAAACGTTATCCTGGGTATCCACCATGCTGGCAATAAGCTTAGCAAGCTGATTAGCTTTGTCCTGTTTGGCGGTAAAATCCTCCAACGCTTGCTGTTGCACCAGAAAGTATGCATCTAAATGCTCCAGGGACTTCCGCAGTCCTTCCGCTTCTTGTCGTAGCACAGCTGATCGATGTCTTTCAGCTTGTAGTTGAGACTCAAGAAACCAAACTGATTCAAACAGTGAGTTTGAATAGCTTGTGCAAGCGGTAGTGGCCAGTAACTCGAACACTAAACGAAGATAGGACTTTGGGGTTGTCTCGCTGTCTTCAAGATAGTCTTCCTTAGTTGTTTTATCAGCTTTGTTGGAGACCAACAAGGATGTGTCACTATCCTGAACCTTATCTGCATTACTTCCTTTACCATTGCTTAATAAGGCACTCTTCCCCAATATTCTGTCAGCATTCTAAAAGAAGAAACAAGTAGACACATAACAAGTTTAGCATGTACTAGTATATGAAACTCATTTCGGTGAACCAGTTCATTAGTAAGGTGGACAGGATCAAACTACCAAGTCTTCTATTGCCAAGTACTAGTACATAATAAAAGCATCAAACAAACATATATCTATGTCCTATGGTCACTGCATTGTCTTGCCAAATCAAAATAGAGACACGGTTCAAATCATATCAGTTCAAGACAAAGCAGCAGTGAAAGAATACAAAGCGTGGGAAACTACACGGCACAACAAGATTTCAGATGGGTACCACGGGTCTACATGCACAACAACACTATTGGCTCTGTTGTGATGCTAGTAATGTGCATGATATGAAAGTCAATTGTATACACAATTGAAATTGAAATCAAAAGAGCTATTGATAAGAGCAAACCTGTTAAAGAAACATGCGTGAACATACCTGCTGTGTCATTGGAGTTTCGATTGGATCCTTCAATTTAAAAGTAAGTTTGTATGAGTAAATACAATGATACAAGAGCAAAGCAATATGAGTAAAAACCAGATATTAGACAAACATACTATTCATTGCTGCCTCAATATGTGCCCCACAACTAATTTAGAACTCAAGTTTCAACATGAATTTGGACCTGAGTTAGGAGTCCAAGAGCTGAACAGGACGATAAAGTAGCAGGTAAGTTTAAGCAATGCATAACATAAGCAGAAACAAAAGAGTGCGACCTCTCTTATGGACTCGTGTACTCCTCAGGTTCATCTGCTGAGTCGATGATGGTGATGCCGTTAGGGTGCGTGCCGGCGGCAGGGAAGGAGATCTGAGGTGGCGAAAGACGGTCAGGAGTCGTGATGTCTGGTTTGGTGGATGCTTCTGTCGATGGAGCAGCTCAGGTGAGGTGGACGATGTCGCGGCAGGAGCAGGACAAACCACACAAAGTTCCCTTCGACACGTACCTGTAACCGAATTAATTCTGTAAGGGCTCATTTGGCTTGCATTATTCTTAAAACGCAGGGATAGGAAAAACACCGGAATAGGATAGGAAAATGCACATGGTAAACAGAGCATTTGTAAACACAGGATTTCTATCAACTTGGGTGTTTGGTTTATAGGAATTGGAAGAGCAGAGGAATGCAAAGAAACATGGCCAAAATAAATAGAAACCATATGAAAGCGTGTACAGTTAGAATGTTATTCTGGATGCACTTGGTCTTGTTTTCATGCATAGGATTTTGAAAAGTAGGTCCAGGTGGATGTTTTGCTTCATTCCTTTCAACAAAATGCATGTATAATTGAATAGTAGCGTGCCATTGGAAAATTCCCTATTGCTATGTTTTTCCATTGAACCAAAATAGCACTAATGGATTGACGTGAATGTATAGTAATAAGTGATGCAACAAGTGTACAACCTCTTTGCCATAGCCGTGTCGACCTCAGCATCATTGGGTTGGTCGCTGAAGTAGTTGAGGCAGAGGTGGCTGTCGGAGGTGTGGAGGAAGATCTGAGGAATCTGTAGACGGCATCCAGGGCACTTCTCTTTTATGATGGATCGTTCTGTCATTGGAGCAGCTCCGGTGAGCCGTAAGACGTCAAGGCTGAAGCAGCACAAGACAGACATCGTCAATCTCAAGTGGGATTCTAATAGCATCTCCAATAGATGATGAAAAATGGATGTAAAATTAACATCACCAAAAACCACCTGACTTCAACAGATGAGGTAAAAACTGTTGACTCTGAACTTAACTGTCGAAACTGAAATTAACTGTGGAATCTGAATGCTACTGTCGAAACTGAACACAATGGTAGCAGAGATACAATTGACACGTAGTTTAGGGAGGGCCTGCAGTTCATCTTCAACCTGTACACCCCTGAGCCGCCTGCCACCACCGGCCGAACCGCCGGCCCTAGCGCGGCCTCGCCGCCCCGAAACAACTCGCCACCGTCGCCCCAGCTAGCCCTCTAGGCCCCCCACCCTGAACCCTAAGATAGATAGTGGGGTACCTCTCCGGCGAGCCCCCGTCCCTGCTGCGGGTGGTTCTTGCTTAACTCCGGCGAGCCCCGCCCCCAACCCCTGAAAATCAACTGACCCAAAAGTCAATTCAGTCGACTGAAGTGTGGCTTAATTGGAGTAGAGTGGCAGCACGAGCAAGGGGGAGAGCAGCAGCAGCAGCTGAGCGAGCGAGCGATCGAGCGAGAGCCTGAGCAGCAGCAGCAGCACGAGCGAGCGAGCGAGAGCCAGAGCAGGAGCAGCAGATCCGGCTGGTATGGACGCCGCCGCCGAAGGGGCCTCGCACTAGGGGAAAGCCGCCGTGAAGATGCCGCCCGCGGTGCCGGCTTCAAGGTAGCCGCTCCATGGCGGTGCGGGATGGAGTACCATCGGCGCCAGGAGGTCGAGTTAAGGAGAAGGTGCAATGCGATGAGTGTACAACCTCTTTGGTGGCGCCGAGTAGGCCTCGGCTTCGTCCGAGGAGTCGGTGAGGATGTTGTGGTTCTGGTGGAGCAGGTTAAGGCGGCGCTGTGGGGATGGAGCAGCCGCGATAGACGAGGCGATCGTCAGAGCAGCTCCTTGGAGGTGGAGGACGGGGCGGCTGAACCGACGGGATGGCGAGATGGACGACGGATCCTCATCCGGGGAGGTGGACAAGGGACGTCGAGCTGTTGCGGTGGACGACGTCGTCGGGGAAGAGGCTCCGGCTGGGCAGCGGTGACATGGCGGACGGAGGAGGGTGGGGTTTCGCGGCTGGAGCGGAGAGGTTATGGCGGCCTGGGATTTCGAATGGCGAAAAGGGGGCGATGGGAGGGGGTGAAGCATGACTTAGGGACGCGCTTGTCCAAAATATAGGGTGTGTTACAAAATTACCCCCCCCCCACCGATTTGAACTAGCGGCCCTTTTGGCTCAGGGTTAGAAGGGGGATTTCACGTGTCGGGATTTGGCAGCTGGAGGGAGTTTTCGCGCGCGTTGTAATTTCGGGATAGCAAGGCGCGGGTTGTGAAGGCGCCAGCTTTGGGAGCACGATATCTGAATTTTCGGGATATAACAAGACACGGGTTGAATTTTAGGGACAAGCCTAACGTTTAGTAATATTGTACTTTTTTTTGACTGCATAGTAATATTGTACTTGTATGTACCAAATCAATTCGTACTTCCCTCAACCAAAAAGAAAACGAAAAAATTAAAACTATTCACACCACACAAAGAGAGAGTCTTGCCCCGTTTTACTATACAAATGCTATTCAAAGCTACTCCCTCCTTCCATCTATATAGGGCCTAATGCATTTTTCGATGCTAACTTTGACCAAATATTAGAGCAATGATATATGACATGCAACTTACACAAAGCACACTGTTAACTTCGTCTGTGAAAGGTTCTTTCAATAATATAATTTTCACATTGTGCATGTCATGTACTATTAATCTTGTCAATAGTCAAAGGCGGTCTTAAAAATCTCATTACGCCCTATATAGATGGAAGGAGGGAGTATGAATCCATGTTATGTCCGATTAATTTTTTTCGCTTTGCTGTATAATGCAAGTAACCTACTCATACCAACATTTTAGTGCATTCCAAATGTCTATACTACCGCTGCAATTCGAACTAAATTTGAATTTGTTTCTCTATTTCAATAAGAATCTACAATCATGATTGTTGCCAACTTCAACCATCATTCGTGTATTACTTTAATAACACACCACATGATTACTATAGAGATAGATATGAACTATGTGTACTACATGAACTCGAATTCTATTTTTTGAATACACTTGATGTTGATTCCAAATAATAGTACATTTGATGTACTAACTATATATTCATAATCTAAACCATGTTCCATACGTACACCGTGTTTATCACACAAAGTATAGTGCCCCGCCCCCTACATTATGACAAGTATTTAGACCTAAGTTGCAAAAGCCACACATTAGCCCAAATTATAATCAATGTTGTACATTATGATATCTTCTTCAAGTATCTGTATCCACCTTTTTATAATGAATTATGATCTTTGTTCGTCTTTTACACGTTCACGATCCTCTTCTATTTGTAGCTAGCTAGCTCTAACTTTCTATCGTGCATGCACACGCCCGCCCCCCTCACACACCCTTAGAGTCCCCTCCATCGCGCACGTTCATTATTTCTCTTTAGGTCGTCCACCATCGGTGTGTGTAGGACCCTGGCTCCTTCTTTCTGGCACACACCGGTCGATATACCTCTCTAGCCAAGTGTGCCTACAACAAACACATATACAATTCCCCTCTTCTCTTCTCACCGTCCATGCCCCCATATGTCCAATACGATTCCACGCAGGTGCATACTCTTGCCCCTCTTTTCATTGGTCACATGCTCGCACACTCCTCCCCCCTCGACATGGTAGGCCTCTTGCACCACCTCCTAGCCACACTCTCTCCCCCTGTCTGCCTCTCCAGACCTTATTTGCTTCTAACACATGCAGGCATGTATATGAACTGATCTCCCTACATATAGCCAGGTCGACTATAATTTGTTTTCACCAAGCACCGATACACTTACCTCGCTAGTTATGTCTCTCCTTTTCTCGGACACACGACGGTTGATCTTCCTATGTAGTTACGCATGCTTACCACAACCATATCTTCTCCCCTCATCATCCTTGAATACCTCCCGACCCGTCTCTCACACGCACGTGCATAGACAGACAGACATCCCCCGCCCTCTCTTATTGATATTGCACTCATACCCTTCGTTTGTCTAGCAGGCCTCTCCCACCATTTGTGAGACGCCACCCCACCACCAACCCTCCGATGCTCTACCTTTGTCTTTTTCCCAACCTTATTCCTCTACTACACATATCCATGGATGTCGATCGATCTCCCTCAATACATAGCTAGGTCTCTCTCCTTCCCCAGACATATACTAGTCGGCCGGTCTCTACCCCCCCCACACACCAATAGTCGAACGTTGTAGGTAGGTATCCATGCCATGGAGAAGAACTGCACCTCTGCCCTCTCAAATTCCAGTAGGCCAGCCGCCCTGTATCTTTGACGTGGGCAAACACAAATTCGATGGCACTCTTTATCGATCACGCAACCACACACTTCATCCCTATGTTCAATTCTATCGATATCTCACGTCCATGACTCCGTTTCACACACACTGCATATGTTATGTTTTTATGATTGAGATATCATCAACACATTGCCTCTGTTTCGCACAAACTATCTCTCTCACACCCACCCACGTACGTACCTGCACCTAAAGCAGAAGTGCACGCAGGACGCACGTACTCACGTCTCGTTCCCGGCCACACCCACGCGGGTACACGGTGGAGTTCGTTTCTGTATGAAAAGGCAGCCCACGTGATAATTTGACGCGTGTAGCGTTTGTTTAATCCAAGGAGGGTCGGGTACCACGCCTAGAATATAAAACGATTGCTGTGGGGAAAATGCAAAAATGGGTTTGTCTCTCGTGAGTCTCGTCACACAATCTCACACAAGGCCGTCGTGGCCTCTCTCTCTCTCAGCGTTGGTCAGTGATCCTGCTGCATCCCATCCGTCGGCGGAAAGGGAGGATGTGCATTGTCTCTCCGTTCGATGGTGTTGAGGCAGCTCATCCCGATCTGCGGTACCCGCCGTTCTCTCTGCGGAAAGGGAGGATGTGCATTGTCTTTCCATCTTAAAACGTTCTCTCAATCGTATCTATTTTCACCTTGTTGCTATTGCGACCTTTTGGTGAACTTCACAAATCACTTTTCTGAAGAGTGTTTTGTGCAGTTCCGCCAAAATGTCATACGGGCAACGTTTTTACATTTCTATGGGACTGCGGAAAGGGAGATTGGTTTTGCTATCCTCCTCATCCAACTCCGTGCCTAATCTTCTCCGACAAGAAGTTAGTCCTAAAGAGAGATCGTAGAGGTGATCGGCTTCTATTTATGTGTGTTATGTTTCATCATCTAGTTCCACTATTATTGTAATCACACTGACTGGATATATTTGCAAACAGGGATGGTCCGCCTGATTTTAGTGGAGCTGCACAAAATGATCGGATTGTGGTGTCCTTCATACACCTCTTTTTTGGCTACAGAGCTGGGTGAAACTAGCTACCAAGCAATGAACACTGTGCCAAGGAAATGGAGCCATGCCTATGAACAACATCGATCAATTATATTTTTTTCTTTATTTGTACACCTTCTCACAACTTTGTCTTCAGTTGTGATGTGAATATTGGCACTGATCTGCGAACCATTGAGATGCATTAGCCATGGTAGTTTCATTTGTATTTGATGGAATGTTGTAACGAGATAATCTTGAGGCAAGACACATGAATCCTAAGTTGAAACCTTTTTTTTTCCTGCGGGAACCAGAGTTGAAACTTCATAGCATCACAGTACAATTTCATCATTATGCGTACATATAAACAAATCCTGAAGGATTGATAGCAACACCAGAAACAATTCAACTTCGTTTCGCCGACATGTTGGACATCCTTCATCCGGCTCCACCTGCCATGCAGCAATATTGAGTGCACATCACAACTTCAGGGAAAGATTCACCCCGGTCGTTGCGCCGCAGTAGTAATGACTAGTGAACAGTCAAATCACAGAGCCCCACCTTCGCCACAGTAAGTTGCCCGGACGAAGCAACCATCATTTCTCTGTTCCTTGAATCCGCTGGTACTCCCATATTCCCACAGTAAAGTTGCTCGGGCGAATCAACCATCACTATATCCTCTCACGTGTGATGAACACAGGAGCTATCCATTCAGATTGCATGTTAAAAATAATAAAGGTCGATAACTAATGCGGCAAACTTTCAAAAAAAATACTAATGCGGCACTTCGTGCCAACGCGGCCAGATCACATTTTGCACGAGAAATTACACACCATGTTTCGTTGACATGTGGTCCTGTTCCAACATATCAGTGAGACGACGGCGAGTAGTAGGAGTATTTCCGAATCGACGTGTAGGCCGGGGTGCCCCTTCATGAACCATGGCAAACTGGCAACTGTCCACCGACACTTCGCCTTTCCCTCTTGATTTGGAACTGCTGTCGCACTCTCTTCCTCTCCCTCCTCCATTTTCCTTCAGCCCTTCACGCTTTCTTCTGCCATTGTTTGATCGTCTTCTCCATGGAGGGAACAGGACGGAAATGACCCCGTTATTCTAGCCCCGATCTGAAAGATGACATGGTGGAGGAACTCATTGATTGGTGCGACGTCATCACCTCGGCTAGCATGGCAGGTTCGTTCAAGCCCATTCTGGACTCAACTAATAACATCATTACAAGGAACCCAAGAGTCAAGGAAAGGTTTGATCTCCCCTATCTTATTCGCCGTGACCCTGATGACCGGCGCCGTCACGACGGAGGCCTCGCCTGTGCAAGTTGATGCCGCTTGATAATGATACGTATGATGTTAAGATGCCATGGCCTAGGCAGGCGCAAATGGAGATTGGGTTGTTTACATTAGGTCCAACTGCGAGTGGGAACTTGTGAATGTGTACACTCGTGACCGGGTTCCACTTCCAAAAATCTCAGTAGACTGCCCAGAGGTTGAGCATACCGGTATGGTACGCACGTTCAAATACAATCATGGTGATTGTCTTCTATGGAAGATAGCAATTTCTCAAGTTCCCATCCGCTCTTGGAATTATAACAACTATGAAGTTGTTGCTATCTTCGACAAGCTTGTTGCCGTCATTGCTGGTTTGACTCGATGGACATTGCTCAAAAATCAGTTTTTGTACATGGATGAGTACTGTGATGCAATTGAACATGAGGGCCGTGTGTTTTCTGCCACCACTCGTGGCACTTTTTTGCATGGAATCATTATGATTTCGGTACGATTGTCTTCCACCGTAATTATAATTGTTTCATCCACATGCATGCGGGTTAGCAAGTTTTCCTTTACTAAGAGCATCTCCAATAGCATGTGTATATTTGGATGTCTATATATTCATATAGACAATGGTCTAAGAAGATTCCCTCATATACACATCCAGTTTTGCATCAGAACATCTATATACAGGGACCATGACAGGTGGGCCGTTGTTGGGGAGAGGAAGAAATCATGACTACAACTGAGTTTAGACAAGGCCTTCACATTGTCGAGATGTGGACATTGTCGAGGTCGATTTAGAGGATGTGTATATTTGGACAACCATATGGACAAGCTGTTGGACGCCTGTTTTGGGCTCATGTCGTGGAAAACGAGTATAGACATCCATATAGACAAGCTATTGGAGATTCTCTAATTAACCTTCTTCTTGTGTTTCCAAGGTCCTGTGAAAATTCCACCACCTATACTTGAAAATTTTTATAACCAAGGGGGAGATGATGATGGTGATGATCATGAGCATGAGGACGAGCAACGCCCATATACTCGTTGGCGCCTGGCAACTAATTCCCACGGAACGTGCATTGCAATGGGTTATCGGATGAGGCCAATCATCAACAATAGTAGTACACTATTTGTACTAGCTTCACATGCTTCGCCCGTCGTGCGGGTGTTTTTACTGTAGCCATATTGTACTACATAACCAGCACCTCGAATCCTCGATACTAGTAGTACTATATAGTAAGTAGTAGGAGTAGTAGGGTGGCATGGGCCAGAACAAGCATTCACGTCCAGGAGTACAACACATGCCACCAGCACGACTTCCATCTGACACCATATTTATTGGAGTCCGTGCTAGATCAATCTCTTCAAACTCATCGTTTCTCTAACTCAGCCATCGCGCGGCGGGTGAGGTGGGGGTTTGCCGATAGTCGGTTTCCTCAACTGCGGTCCCACTTGTAAGGCCAACTCCAATGCTCTATCAATATATGGATGTACTCTTCTTCCCAATACAAAAACTTGCATCCATTCTACTCCCTCCGTTCTACTACCTCCGTCCTGGTTTATAGGTCCCCTTTGTAGTTTGTGTCAAATTTTGACTAAAGATTTAACTAACAAAATGTTAATGCATGTCAAGAAAAATTATCTCATTGGATTCGTATTTGAACATAGTTTTCAAAAATATAATGTTTGGTGACATGCATAAACATTTTGTTAGTTTAATCTATCATCAAAATTTGGCACGAAATATAATGGGGACCAACAAACCCGAACGGAGGTAGTATTTGTCAAAATATATATGTATCTAGACATGTTTTAGTATATAGGCACATCCACTTTTGGACAAATGGAAGTCAAGTATTTTGGAACGGAGGCAGTACACAATAAAAATTTTAAGTTAGCACAACTAGTCTATTCCGAGAGCACAACCGAAGATTTCGTCGGGTTCTTCCTCCTTTTGCCAACACGTGGGACATCCAGCATCCAGGTCGTGTCATGAAAGAAAATATAGTGGTAGTTGATAAGTTCAAGCCACGAGATGTGCATCTTGGGTTAAACTGTAAATAGAATCTTACTACTCTTGAGTAACTCCAAAAGCGGCCACCGAAGATCTTTCTTGGATTTGTTTTTCATCACCAGCACGTTGAGGTGAAAGATGTGCAGGTTCAGTGGGTCCTCTTGCGTTTTCACTAACATGTGGGGCCGCATGTGAGCAAACAGACGATGGGCTCCGTGCGTCCGCTGGCTGGCTGAGAAGAGAGATAGAGGAGTGCTGAGCACGGACTGCAGGAAATTTGTTCTATGTAATCAGCACCTTGATATTCGCGTGTGGTTGTTTCTAGAATAAAAAAAGGAGGTACCTCTACTTATGTTACTCCCACTACGCCTAGCCTAAGGTTAGTAGGTGACCTTGCGCTTGGCTCTTCGCCTCTTCCAGAAGTCGATGGTTCTACAGTAGTTCTTCTGGCAATCTGACACCAAATGAACTACTGCACGTCCACCGCTTGTAAGCAAAAGTTTCTCCTCGTGCTACAAGCCACCGTGCACGCGTTGGCGAGGGAGAAGGTGTAATCAAGCTTCTCGTCATTCTGCGAGTTGACGGGACACATCAAAGTTATTTACTAGTAGTACGTACTCTCTCCAAGAAAGGGCTGACCATGTCATTGCTACCATCCCGTGCTCTGTCATTGAGTACATGCACTATTCACGTGCCATGCATGTGCCATCGAGGAGAAAAAATATTGCGTAGGTGCCATCGAAGTGCACGACTCACTTACGGAAAAGGGTTTTCCCCCGCTCCCCCCCACCGCACGACTCACTTACGCACTACTTATCTGATTATCTCCATTTTCTTGCATGACACGTGCAACTTGATGCTAGATGTCTCGCGTGTTGGGAAAAGGATGAACAAAGCTCATGTAAAAGAAAAGAGTTGAAGAGCATAGATTCCCGACGACCGAGGAGGAGCAAGGAACCTCGCGGTGGAGCGTCTGCAAGGAACCTTGCACGTTTTCCCCTGTTTTTTGCCGCCTGCCCACCTATAAACAACTAAAAGAACATGAACTTTTCGCTAACCACTAGAAACGGTACATCAGGATGCTAAGTTGAAGATGTTTTATACTCCCTCCGTTCCCAAATATAAGTCTTTTTAGATATTTCAATAAGGGACTACATACGAAACAAAATGAGTGAATCTACACTCTAAAATATGTACACAAGCGAACACACTAACTCCATCCGATCCAACTCATGCACATACGCGCACATCATGGAGCACACAACGCACGTACACAAGACGTGCATGCACACACGCTCGGCCGTAGAATGCACATGAATAACACATGCATGCGCACACACTCGGCTGCATGGAGGCGTGCGCCATCCGCGGCGACGTTCGGTTCGTCGTGCTACGGCGAAGCTCGCACGCAACGGCGCATATGCATCTCTTGCAGCACCTCTTTGCCGTCGTTTCTCAACTACTAGTCGGAGATGAAGACGACCGCAGCCTCGGCCTTAGAGCTAGCACCGATGGAAAAACACACACGCTGCATGCACACAAGCACATACGGAGTGCCCACGACGTGGTGGTGGTGCATCCCCAGTTGCCTCTACTCCTTCTGCGCACGTTGTCTATCAAGGCGGCCGCATGCTAATGATGATGTGGGTGAGATCTTCTAGGACTCAGATGATGACGAGGAAAATTATGAGACACAAGGTGACGTACACCGTCAAGGTCCACGGTCAAGGGGGTGCTAGCAAGTGCTTAGATGTGCTTAGAGCAAGTACAATAGAGCTGAGTCAGCGGGCTATAAGGAATACTCCCTCCTTTCCGGTTTATAAGGCTTATCTCAACTTTTTTGTTTTCCCAATTTAGAGGGCTCATCTCCATCTCATTTTTAGTTTCCAATGCGCATTAAATCTTTGCATGCAAGAATTAAAAAGGAACACACCAATGCATGTAATGTTCCTACTCATCTAGTGGCCAAGCATGCATGCACTGTAATTAATCCAAATTAATGCATGAGTTTAATTGGGTAGTTTTGTAATGTACGAGATACATTCCTCCACTCACAAAATGCCTTGGTTGATGAGATTTGAGATTTGAGCCCTATAAACCAGAAGGGAGGGAGTAAACAGTAGTATATTTCTGCTTAGTTGGAGGAAAGAGAAGAGGAGAGAGCAGGTAAGCGGGCTCTTCATGAAGAGCCAGCTCTAGCACGTGCTGCTAGGAACTTTGTAGTACATGTTGACTATAAGATAGGCTATAGGCTTATAGCCAGCAGCTGGCTATACTATTAATGCTCTTTAGATGAGGTGCTAAGTGCATTAAATGGCTTAGTAACTCAAGTGTTCAATGCATAGGTGCTTATTTTATTGGTGCCACATCATATTTTATGCCTACGTGGCAGGCTTAGCAGCTATACATGGTGGAGCACTGGGAGAGGCCAAGGTTGGTCATAGTGGGGAGTAACTTGTACTGTAACATATTATTATGTTACTCTAAACATCTCTATAAACCGGAAAGGAGGGAGTAGTAACATACACTAGTGTCATATGCAGAGTATGGGAGCACATGATATTTCCGCGTTCGGACCGATCCCAAGTTGGCTTCTCACCTTCTTGGCCCAACAAAAACCCCTACCCCTCCTGCGCGCGCTTCCCGCCCGGTGCCAGCTGAGCCTGCCGCTCCACATTGATGGCAAGTCAGGGCGACACGACATCTCACTGCTTCCGCGATTGAAGCGGCGCGCCGACCGAGGGCACCGCCCGCTGCACGCCCGGCATTTCAGACTACACAGTGGATAGTAACTTTTAGAGCAAGTACTACTATAATTAGATGACATAAGCAGGCTATAAGGATTTAAATATAGTATTTGTGCTTAGTTGAAGGAGAGAGAATAGGAGAGAGAAGAGAAGTGGATTGTAAACGTGTAGCCGGTTGTACTCCAACATACTCTACTTTGTGAGACAAAAGGTGGGGCCATTATTAATGATATTGTATTTATACTAAAGCGACTAACGGACGCCTTAATTACTCCGTTTTTTGAGCCAAACCTTGGTGGGGCTATTATTGACTTTTTTTGAGCTATTATTGACTTGGACATGGGGTTTGGGGGCCAAAGGCCTACTTTTATACTCCGACCTAACATTCTCTACCCTAGCCGCCGCTGTATCATATGGTTTCGCACCGTTCCAGATCTTAGCACCGCCATGCAATTCTTCTCTAGCCCTCCTTCCGGCGTGCATCGCGAGAAGGGACAGCAGTCCTCCGAACCCCGCCTTTTGTGATTCTGTACGGGAGAGGGGCGATCAGGTTTTTGGGGAGCACACTCCTATGACTACTGCCAGCGACGACTTCCTCAATGACAACCTTCTTCCCCGACTTCGGTAACCTCTTCATCAACGACATGAGTGAAAACATCAACCACATCGGTTCTGCTCCCGCTGTACAGTATGTGATTCTGTCCTCCTGGTTTAGTCCGCATCATTACTTTGATGTTTGCAATTGTCGTCATGATCTATTTACTGCTGATTCGGATTAAATATCATACTAGATTGCTCATATATTCAACAATCCAATCCAAAAACCTGATCACAGGCAATTTACCCCGAGTTGTTTTGCTGTGCTTTTGAAGCCGCCTACTTTTAAGGGGGTGCAATACAAAAGGTGGCGCACAAGAGCAGTATATTGGTTTCAGATCATGTGCTGCTATGACGCCACTAAGGGTAAGCCTGAGGGCGATCTTAATCCTACACAACATGAAGCTTTTCAGAACATGGATACCCTCTTCAAAGCCGCCCTGCTGAGTGTTCTTGACGATTCCATTGTGGATTTGTATATGTTGTTTGACAGCGGCAAAGACATGTGGGCTGTGCTCGAGGCCACGTTTGGGCCCTCGGGCACTGGCAACGAGTTGTACGTCATGGAGCAATTCTGTGACTACAAGATGACTGATGAGCACTCTGTTGTTCAGCAGACTCATGAGATACAGTCACTCTCTAAGGAACTTGAGTACTTTAAGTGTGTGTTGCCGAACAAATTTGTTGCTGGGACCATCATTGCCAAGCTTCCACCTTCGTGGACTGATTTTTCTACTTCTCTGAAAAACCAGAGACATGAGTTTTCTGTTTTGGATCTCATTAGCACTCTTGATTTTGAGGAGAAGGCAAGAGCAAAAGACACACGTGCTCGGGTCGCCGAGGGAGCTTCTAGTCCCACATGGTACACGAGAAGAACTTCCAACCCAACCAGCCCCAAAACAACAAGAACAAATCTCAGGGGAAAAGCAAGTTTGATGCAAAGAACAAGCCGTCACATTCTACCAACTTCAAGAAGAATTCTCATAACGGGAAGGGATACAAACCTCAATTTTGGTAGCACCGCACAAAATTTATATGGCTGCATCTACCTGCTGTCAGCTAACCTCATGGTGCTCCAGGTATTCCTACATTCGTAACTAGGTACAATGACCACCGCAAGATGAAATTAGCTTATTCATACGTTGACTTGCTGAATGCAGTGCGGAATGATCTTGTCATGTCTGGAGGAGCAATCAAGTAGTGCAGCCGAAGGTGGAAATCAACCAAGGACTTATGAAATTATATGTAATCTTCCTCAGGCAGGTCAGTATCCCCTTCGTCCAGATGATCGTGTTTTGTCATGCCGGGCTATTGATATGTGCTACTGTTTTGCAACACCGTTTAAGTATAGCTACTGTTTTCCTATCTTTTCAGATTCAGGACAATGAATAGGATATCAGGGGAACTGCACAATATGGACCCATGTTGAGTCATCTCTATTGCCTCATGTGTTTACTGCAAATGTGTCAGCATCAATTGCAAGATGAGGCAGCTAGATAGCTGTGGACTTGCCAACATGCTCAAAGTGCTCGCAACATTGAGAAGAAACAAGCATGCCCAGGAAATTAATGCATGCGCAGGGAGGCCCTTTGCTCAGAGAAGCATCGACCGATTTTCTTTATTTCCACACCTTCTCACAGTTTTGTATATTGGTTATAGTATGGTGAATCATTGAGATCCATAGACATGCTGAACTTTTGTTCTTCTGAATGTTAGTTTAATGTGAGTGTCTGCATCTAGTACTGCATCCTCTAATTTGGTGGATGCACACAGAGAAAATAAATCTCCTTAATTTACTCCATAACCACCCTATTAAATAGGCCTACTAACAAACCAGGCACATGCAGTGGCCGGCGGGCATATGCATCCTGCATGCATGGCCAGTCATGCAGCAACGCAAAAGAAGAGAGCGGTTCTTGGGAAAAAGCGAGTAGTTAGTGCATCGTGCCTTATAAACACGAACAGCTCGCTCTCCTGCTTCCGTCTCCCCACCCAATTCCCCCGCTCCCCAATTTTCCTCACTCGTCCAGAAAACCCCGCTCACCTTCTTCCTCACTCGTACAGAAAACGCCTGCTCCTCTTCTTCCACTCCAACAGAAATCCCCGGCCCTCCTTCTTCCCCACTCGCACTGCCACTAGGCTCGTCTCTGGCTACTCTACTCAAACCCGTGAGCTCGGCGTGACGCCCACAAGGAAAATGGTGTCGGCTGGCCCCAGCACCAAAAATATGAGGCTCCCGCCAGTGGCA